>NC_092377.1:128540786-128679193 GCF_030028105.1 Mobula birostris | reverse complement strand
AGACCCTTTTAGTCATGCACCCAGCAACCCTCAATTTAACCCTAGCTAATTATAGGAGAATTTAGAATGACCAGGTATGTCTATTAACTGGTATGTCTTTGGACTGTGTTAGGGAAAGCCACCCTTTCTATGGGGAGATGTACAAGCTCCTTACAGTGGACGCCTCGATTGAACACCGAACTTCTACACCCAAAGCTATAATAGCATCGCGCTGTTATGCTACCGTGGCACCATTGTGTGTGTGAGCAGTGTGCGTGCCCTCCTGCCCTCCATCTTACATGTTTCTATGTACACACATCCCGCAGGAGGCCGTGACAGTGGAGAGTGAGGAACAGCGACTCCTAAGGGTCCACGATGTGATTCAACAGCTGCCTCCCCCTAACTACAGGTGTGTGGGGTGGGTCACACCCTGAATATCCCACTGTGTCTCAGATTCTTGCTCTCTTCCTCTCCCACCATCTCCCCCTATTCCTCTTCCTCTCTCCCTCCACCTCCCACCCACCTCCTCCTTCCCACTCATCTCCCCTCCCCCTCCCCACCCCATGCCTCCCCCTTCCCCCATCTCCCCACCTCTCATCTTCTCTCCCCTTCTCCCTTTCCCCTCACCATCCCCCATCTCCCACACCTCCCACTCATCTCCCTCTTGCTCCCTCTCCCCCCCTTTTACTCTCCCTCTCCCCTCTTCTCTCCTTTCTCTCCCCCCACCCCTTCTCCCTCCTCTCCCCCTTCCCTTCTCCCTCCTCTCCCCCTTCCCTTCTCCCTCCTCTCCCCCTTCCCTTCTCCCTCCTCTCCCCCTTCCCTTCTCCCTCCTCTCCCCTTCCCTTCTCCCTCCTCTCCCCTTCCCTTCTCCCTCCTCTCCCCTTCCCTTCTCCCTCCTCTCCCCTTCCCTTCCCCAACTTCTCTCCCCAACTTCTCTCCCCGCTCCCCTCCCCCCAGCTTCTCTCCCCATCTTCTCCCCATCTTCTCCCCCATCTTCTCCCCCATCTTCTCCCCATCTTCTCCCCATCTTCTCCCCATCTTCTCCCCCACCTTCTCCCCCATCTTCTCCCCCCTCTTCTCCCCCCTCTTCTCCCCCCTCTTCTCCCCCCTCTTCTCCCCCCTCTTCTCCCCCCTCTTCTCCCCCCTCTTCTCCCCCCCTTCTCCCCATCTTTCTTCCCCTTCTTTTTCTTTCCCCCTCTCCCCCTCTCCCCTTCCCCTTCCCCCCTCATCTACCCCTCTCTCCTCAGCCCTCCCCTCCCACCTCTCCCATCTTCCCCCTTCTCAATTCTCTCCCCTCACTTCTCACCCCCCACTTCTCTCCCCCCTCCCCCAACTTCTCTCCCCTCTTCCCCAACTTCTCTTCCTCCTCTTTTCTCCCCCAACTACTTCCTGTAAGCTTCTCCTCTTCTCTCTCTGCTCTCCTCTCCTCCCCTCTACTTCTTCTTGTTACCCCTTCCCCATCTCTCTCCCCATCTCTCTCCCCATCTCTCTCCCCATCTCTCTCCCCATCTCTCTCCCCATCTCTCTCCCCATCTCTCTCCCCATCTCTCTCCCCATCTCTCTCCCCATCTCTCTCCCCATCTCTCTCCCCATCTCTCTCCCCATCTCTCTCCCCATCTCTCTCCCCATCTCTCTCCCCCATCTCTCTCCCCCATCTCTCTCCCCATCTCTCTCCCCATCTCTCTCCCCCATCTCTCTCCCCCATCTCTCTCCCCCATCTCTCTCCCCCATCTCTCTCCCCCATCTCTCTCCCCCATCTCTCTCCCCCATCTCTCTCCCCCATCTCTCTCCCCATCTCTCTCCCCATCCCTCTCCCCATCCCTCTCCCCCATCCCTCTCCCCCATCCCTCTCCCCCATCTCTCTCCCATCCCCCCCTCTCTCTCCCATCCCCCCCTCTCTCTCCCATCCCCCCCTCTCTCTCCCATCCCCCCCTCTCTCTCCCATCCCCCCCTCTCTCTCCCATCCCCCCTCTCTCTCCCATCCCCCCTCTCTCTATCATCCCTCTCTCTCCCACTCCTCCTTCCTCCCTGTCCACCCCTTAACCGTCCCCCCTCCCCTCCTCTCTTCCCCATCCTTCCCCTCCCCACTCCCTCACCCCACCTCCCCACATCCTCTCCCATCTTTCCCCTCTGCCCCTCCCATCTCCCACCTCCTCCCCTCCCCATTTCCCTGTCCCCATTTCCCTGTCCCCATTTCCCTGTCCCCATCTCCCTGTCCCCCATCCCCATCCCGCACCCCTATACTCCACCTCCTCATCTCCCCATCCCCATCTCCCCATTCCCCTATCCCCACCCCTCCCCCGACCCCTCTCTTTCATTTCCATTCCTCCTGCTCCGGTCCATTCCCCTATCCCCACCCCTCCTATTCTCCTTCTCCCCCGTCCCCCTCTCTTTCACTTCCGTTCCTCCTGTTCCGGTCCATTCCCCTATCCCCACCCCTCCTCCTCTCCTTCTCCCCCGTCCCCCTCTCTTTCACTTCCGTTCCTCTCATTACGGTCAGCGTGTCCCTGCCTTATGGTCCTGTGGTGTGACACTCCTCTGTACCGACAGGACGCTGCGCTTCCTGCTGAGGCACCTGTCGACGCTGGCCAAGCACTGCGCCTCCACCGGCATGCATGGAAAGAACCTTGCCATCGTCTGGGCCCCCAACCTGCTGCGGTGAGAGACATTCCCTTCCCTCCCCTGCCCCTCCTACCCCCAAATCTCAGTCCCTTCTGACAGCTGTCCATTGTCCCTGTGTGTGCATGTGTGAGACTTGCCCCCCCCATGAGTCAGAGTGTGTGTGTGTGTGTGTGTGTGTGTGTGTATATATATATATATATATATATATATATATATACACATATATATATATATATATAAATATATATGAGACATCTTCTCCCAAGAAGTGAGTGTGTGAGAGAGGGAGAGAGAGACTTGTTCCCCAGTCAAGGTGTGTGTGTCCATATGTTTGCATGTATGAGACTCATCCCCCAGTGAATGTGTGTGTGTATTTGTGACCCATCCCCTGGTGAGGAACTGTTTGTGTGTGTGTGTGGCAGCAGGGCGAAGGACTGTATGTGAGAGACCTGTCTCTCAGTGAATGTGTGTATGAGTGGCCCGTCCCCAGAGGGAGATTGTGTGTGTATTTGGGAGTCAGTGTGTTTGTGTGTGCAGGTGGGAAGGGGTAGGGAGATGATCAGTTTGTCTGGAGCTCTGGTTGTTACTCTCTGACCCCTGGGTGTCTCTCTTCTCAGCTCCCAGGGTATTGAGGCAGTGGGATTCACGGGGGCCGATGCCTTCCGGGAGGTGCGGATCCAGTCAATCGTGGTTGAGTTCCTCCTCAGCCATGTGGATGTCCTCTTCAGTGATGCTTTTACCTCCGCTGGCAAGGAAGTCCCAGGTGAGGGCAACAGTGGGACCGGGTGGCTCCTGGGCACACGGGGAATGGACTGGTCCCGGGGCACACAGGGAACGGGTGGCTCCCGAGAACACGGGGAACGGGCGGCTCCCGAGCACACGGGGAACGGGCGGCTCCCGAGCACACGGGGAACGGGCGGCTCCCGAGCACACGGGGAACGGGCGGCTCCCGAGCACACGGGGAACAGACTGGTCCCGGGCACACAGGGAAGTGGTGGCTCCCGGGTACACGGGGACCAGATGAGTCCTGGGCACACGAGGAACGGGCGGCTCCCGGACACACGGGGAACAGACGGCTCCCGGGCACACGGGGAATGCACTGGTCCCGGGCACACGGGGAAGGGGCTGGTCCCAGGCACATGGGGAACAGACGGGTCCCGGGCACACGGGGAAGGATCTGGTCCCAGGCACACGGGGAACGGACTGGTCCTGGGCTCACGGGGAACGGACTGGTCCCGGGCACATGGGGAACGGACGGGTCCCGGGCACACGGGGAACGGATGGGTCCCGGGCACACGGGGAACGGACGGGTCCCGGGCACATGGGGAATGGATGGCTCCACAGCGTGCAAGGAACAGACAGCTGAGTGAAGCAGCTCCTAGCCGCTTAATGGTCTGATCCAACTACCTGCCAATATGTAACCCCCACAAACAAGAGCAAATCTACAGATACTGGAAATCCAAACAACACACAGAAAATGCTGGAGGAACTCAGCAGGCCAGGCAGCAACTATGGAAAAGAATATAATTGACGTTTTGGGCCGAAACCCTTCAGCAGAACTAGAGAGAAAAAGCTCTTTACTTCACCCCTCATCCTTCCCAGTTTCTTCTATCACCTTGTGTTTCTTCCTGCCCTCTCCTCTAACTCTGACTCCTCATTTTTTTTTCTCCAGACCTACTGAAGGGTCTCGCCTGATACGTTGATTAGACTCTTTTCCATTGATGCTGCCTGGCCTGCTGAGTTCTTCCAGCATTTTGTGTGTGTTGAATGTGTAACCCCACACTCAGCACCTTCACACCCCACACACTGGGGAAAGTGTCTCATACCAAGATATATACACACACTCATACAGAACCTCGGGAGGCGGCTGGAGGGTTGGGAGGAGGACAGATCTATCCCTCCCTCTGCCTCTCCATCCCTCTCCATCCCTCTCTTTCCCTCTCCATCCCTCTCCTTCCCTTCATTCCCTCTCCTTCATTCCCTCCCACCCCTCCCCTTTTCCTCTTTCTCATGCTTCCTCCCTCCTTTCCTCCCAACCCCCTCCATCTTCACTCCTTCCCTCTCTTCCCCCCTTCTCTCTCTTCCCCTTCTCTCTCTTCCCCCTTCCCTCTCTTCCCCCTTCCCTCTCAATCCTCCTTCTTCCAACCTCCCTCACTTCCCCTCTATCCCCTCCTTCTGGCCCCTCCTGTCCCCATCCCTCCTACCTATTTACTCCTCGTCTCTCCACTTCCTCCACTCTATCCCCTCCTTCCCTCCCCCTCCTTCCCTCCCCCTCCTTCCCTCCCCCTCCTTCCCTCCCCCTCCTTCCCCTCCACATCTCCCCAGACCCTCTTCCCTCCTCCCTCCTCCCTCCTCCCTCCTCCCTCCTCCCCCTCTCACACATCGATCCTCAATGGCAGTGGGTCCCACACATGCACCACCTCCCCACCTTTCTCCCCTGCCACCCTGTGGAGACAAGGACTGACTCTGACCCTTTAAAGCCTCAGTGAATGGAGCACCCGCGGTTGCCCGCAAAGTTTCCTGCACCCCCATGGAATGCCAGCGTCTCCTCACCCTGGAAGAGGCAATGCTCAAGGCTCAGCATGATCGGAATCCCAACTTGAACAGTCAAGTTAGCACGGAGGAGGAAGAGACAGAGGAGGTTTAAAATTCCTTGGTGTGCATCGGGAAGAAACAGATGTTGACATTTCGTGGGAGTTTACACCCTGTTGGCCCAGGGTCTGACTTATAAATGACATTACTCCTTGGAGAAGGTTAAGGAAGAAACCTAGGTTGCCAGACCCCGGGCCGGACTGCAAACCTGCAATTCCCTTTTGAAGAACTTCCAATAAATTATCTTACTTTCTTATTCATATTTTGCTCTCTTGGGAGTTGCTGCTCTGATGCCATCATATTGATCAAGTGATTGACGAAGGTGATTGGTGAGGCTAGAGCAGTGGACGTTGTCCATGTGGGCTTCTGACTCAGCTACTTATGAAGGACGCTTCTCAGACACCTTCCAGAATCAGAATGGGAAATTTGTACATAAAACAAAGGCATAAAAATGCCATAAATTACAAAGATAAATAAACAGTGCCAAAAAAAAGAGAACTAATTACTGTTCTTGGGTTTATGGACCATCAGGAATCTGATGGTGGAGGGGATAAGCTGTTGCTGATCCAATGAGTCTGTATATGTATACGTTTGTATATAAACCTCTCTCTCTCTCTTTCTCACTCATCTTTATCTCTCTCTCAATCTATATATGAAATCTCGAAAGGGGAAAAACTCATTGAATTGCTGTATCTAGCACTTCACCTCCTCTCCGATGGTAGTAAACCAGATGGTGAGGGTCTTTACCACCTTCTTGTGGTGCAGCCTCTTGGAGATGTCCTTGATGATGGGGAGGGTTGTGCCCATGATGGAGCAGGTGTGTACCCTTCAGTGATCCTGTGCTTGGAGCCTCCAGGCCAGGCGGTGGTGCCACCGGTCAGAATGCTCTCCACCGGACTTCTATGCATTTTGATTGGATTCACAGAGGGTGCTGACAAATTGGTAATTGTTTTATTATTGTCACATGTACAAAAGTGTAGTGTAATCACATCAGTACATCAAAGTAGTAAACAATAACAGAATGCAGAATGAAGTGTTTCAGTTACAGAGAAAGTACAGTGCAGGCAGGCAATGTGCAGGGACCATAATGAGGTACATTCTGAGGTCAGAAGTCCATCTGTTTATACAAGAGGTCTGTTGAATAATCTTATAAAGGCAGGATAGAAGCTGTCCTTGAGCATGATGGTACATGCTTTCAGGCTTTTATATCTTCCACACCCCCTCTCTGACACTTTTGCCCCTCTACCCCCCTCCCCCTCTTCACCCCTCCTACTCCCCTCTTCCCTTCCCCTCCCCTCTCTACTCCACTCCCTACTCTCCTCTCCTGTCTCCCCTCTTCCTTTCTCCCTCTCCCCTCTTTCCCTCTCCCCTCTTTCCCTCTCCCCTCTTTCCCTCTCCCCTCTTTCCCTCTCCCCTCTTTCCCTCTCCCCTCTTTCCCTCTCCCCTCTTTCCCTCTCCCCTCTACCCCTCTTCCCTCTACCCCTCTCCCCTCACCTCCCTCATGCTCCTCTCCTCTCCCCCTCTCCTCCTTCCCCCTCCCCTGCCCCATCTCCCCTCTCCCTTCCCTCCCTCCCCTCCCCCTTCCCTCCCTCCCCTCCCTCCCCTCCCTCCCCTCCCCCTTCCCTCCCTCCCCTCCCTCCCCTCCCTCCCCTCCCCCTTCCCTCCCTCCCCTCCCTCCCCTCCCTCCCCTCTCCCTCTCTCAACTCTCTAAATGTCTCTCTCTACCTCTCTCACTCTTTCTTTTTCACTCCCTTCTTTGTTTCTCTATCTTTCACTCCCTCCGTCTCTCGCTACCCTCACCCTTCTGTGACGTAACACTTCTTTTGAAATGCCATCACTGTTATAATGTTGGAGATATGGCAAGTGTTGTGCAGACAAGATTCCACAGAGTGATGTAACAAGGGTAAACCTCAGCCTTAATTCCACTGGGAATCCCACCACCCTCGCCTGGCAATAGGGTCTGATTCACCGGGGCCTTGTTTCAATGGAGTAGTGCTCCCTCCTACAGTTCTCCCTCTGATGGGATGATTATAAGAAATAGGAGCAGGAGTCGGCCATCTGGTCAATGGAGCCTACTCCGTCATTCAATAAGATCATGGCTGGTCAGGCCATGGACTCATCTCCACATACCTGCCTTTTCCCCATAACCTTTAATTCCCCTCCATTCCATACCTACCTGAGTCCACGCACTCAACATTCGCCATATTACCATTCCCCCATCTACAAGGCACCGGTCAGGAGTGTGAGGGGACACTCTTCACTTGACTGGGTGAATGTGGCTCCAGCAACTCTTGAGAAGCTCAAAACTGTCTGGGACAAATCTGTGTGTCTAACCCCCACAGTGTGTGATGGGATGGTGTGTAGGGAGCTTTACTCTGTGTCTGACCCTGAAAGTCTGAGATGGGAGAGTATGAGGTGAGCTTCACTCTATGGTTCTCAGAGTAAGTGTGTGATGGGATGGTGTAGAGGGACCCTCACTCTGTGTCTGACCCTGGGAGTGTGTGATGGGACAGTGTGGAGGGAGCTTCACTCTGTGTCTGACCCTGGGAGTGTGTGATGGGACAGTGTGGAGGGAGCTTCACTCTGTGTCTGACCCCGGGAGTGTGTGATGGGATGGTGTGGAGGGAGCTTCACTCTGTCTGACCTTGGGACTGTGTGATGGGACGGTGTGGAGGGAGATCCACTCTGTGTCTGACTCCGGGAGTGTGTGATGGGACAGTTTGGAGAGAGCTTCACTCTGTCTGACCTCGGGAGTGTGTGATGGGACGGTGTGGAGGGAGATTCACTCTGTGTCTGACCCCGGGAGTGTGTGATGGGACAGTGTGGAGAGAGCTTCACTCTGTGTCTGACCCCGGGAGCGTGTGATGGGACGGTGTGGAGGGAGCTTCACTCTGTGTCTGACCCCGGGAGTGTGTGATGAGACGGTATGGAGGGAGATTCACTCTGTGTCTGACCTCGGGACTGTGTGATGGGATGGTGTGGAGGGAACATCACCCTGTCCTGCAGAGTTTCTCTCTGTTTCAGACCTGTGACTGATGTTGATATGGACGGGGTTTCAGGAGCCAAGCATTGTGGATGAATCCTTTCCAGGTAATGGCCCCAATCCTATCCCCTGCTGGGCACTGACCCTCATCAGCTTCTGCTAGCCCGGCTCCTGCTGTGATCTGTTGCTCTTGAGCTCCGACCTCTCTGCTCCAGCAGCGCTTCGCACTTGCTGCTGTTCTCCCCTTCTTGACGATCATGTAGAGGGGAGTCAGTTGTCTTGACGCTCACGCACGCACGCACGCACACACATGCCACACGAACTCTCACTAGTGGAACAGGTCACACGCTCATGCATGTGCCCACACTCTCAAAGTCTGTATCTCCGGCCATCTGAACAGCCGTGATTTTCTCTCTTGGACGTTTCTCTCTGGTGGGGCTCTTGAATTGTCTATTCCCATAGGTCCACCTGTGTGTGTCTGTGTTGCAGGCACCGCTAACAGAAGTCGAGGCAAGGCCCAGACGAGGATAAGCTGCAGCTCCCGCCTGCTGCCCCTGCAAGACGCTCAGGACTGGGGGCTCGTACACCGGACCAGACCCGGCAGTGTCAACAGGTGTCCCTGTCCTGACCGACCTCCAGTACAGAGGTGAGCACTGCAGAGATCTGGTACATGCCGGAGTGTGCCGAGACTGGCTCTCTGTCATCTGGAAATGCCAGCGCCTTCTTGTGGTAGTGCGTCAGGTGGTGTTTGTCCAGGCTGGTAGGTCACTTGGTGTCTGCATGAGATGGAGGGTCAGGTATTGTCTCCCTAACCTTTGACGCCCTTACTAATTAAGAACCTATCAATCTCCACTTTAAATATACCAAATGACTTGGCCTTCACCACTGTCTGTGGCAATGAATTCCACAGACTCACCACCCTGTGGCTAAAGAACTTCCTCCTCATCTTCATTCTAAGGGGACATCCTTCTATTCTGAGGCAGTGCCCACTGGTCCTCGACTTTCCTACAAATAGAAACATCCTTTCCATGTCCATTCTATATTCAGTACTTTTCAATATTCAGTGAGATGCCTCCTCATTCCTCTAAACTCCAGTGAGACAGATCCATCAAATGCTCTTCATACATTAACCCTTTCATTTCCTTGATTATTTTTATAAAGATTTTATGAACCTCTCCAATGTCAGCACATCATTTATATATGGGATCCAATGCTGTTCAGAATACTCCATGGGGTCTTATAAAGTCTCAGCATTACATCCGTGACTTCCTCTTGTTGTCTTCTTGAAATGAATGCCAACATTGCATTTGCCTTCTTTACAAACAACTCAACCTGCAAGTTAACCGTTAGAGAATCCTGCACAAGCACTCCCAAGTCGCTTTGCACCTCCAATTTCTGAAACTTCTGCCCATTTAGAAAATAATCTATGCCTTTATTTCTTCTGCCAAAGTGCATGACTACACATTATTCCATCTCCTTTGCCCCTTCTGCTAATCTGACCAAGTCCTTCTGCAGACTCCTTGCTTCCTCAACACTTCCTGCCTTCCACCTACCTTTGTATCATCCTCAAATTTGCCATCAATTCTGTTTTTCAAATCATTAACATGTAATGGGAAAAGAAGCAATCCAAATACTGACCCCTACAGAAAACCATGCAGAAAACAGAAAACCAAAATCTGGCAGCCACTTTGCCTTCTGCCAGGCAGCCAATCTTCTGTCCATGCTAGTATCTTTCCTGTAATACCATAGGTTCTTATATGCCGGCCAGTCGTGTAGTGGCATTCGCACCAAACTTTGAGACAAGTGGACCAGGGTTCGAATCTGGCCAGCTCCTTGCACGCTTTCCATCTATGCTGGGTTGAGCGTCAAGCTAGCAACTCAACCTCGTAAAAACGAACAAGAAAATGCTAAAGAAACGGCAAAATTGCAGCCCGATGTGCCACATGGCATGGAAAAGAACAACAACAATAACAGTACCATGGGCTCTTATCTTGTTAAGCACTCTGATTTCAAAAACTTTCTGAAATCTAAGTAAACAATATCCTCCATTTTATTTCCTCAAAGAATTTCAATAGAACTGTCAGGCAAGATTTCCTCTTAAGGAAACCATGTTCACTTCAGTCTACTTTATCATGTGCCCAAACCCTCATCCTTTATAATGGACTTGCCAACCACTGGTAAGGCTAACTAGCCTATAATTTCTCATCTTTTCCCTCCCTCCTCTTAAAGAGTGGAGTGATATTTGCAGTTTTTCCGTTCCTCCCGAACCATGCCATAATCTAGTGATTCTTGAAAGGTCACTGCTAATGCCTCTACAATCTCTTTTACTACCTCTTGTGTAGTCCATCTGGTCCAGGTAACTTACCTACCTCCAGACTCTTCAGCTTCCCAAGCACCTTCTCCCAAATAATAGCAAGTACACTCATCTCTGCCTTCTGACACTCTCAAATTTCTGGCATATTGCTGGTGTCTTCCACAGTACAGATGGATGCAAAACAGTTCATATTTTCTTTCCTTATTGCTTTTTAGTTGCCTTCTGTTGTTTTTTTACAAAGCTTCCCACTAATTTTTGCTGTATTTTGTGCCCTCTCTTTTGCTCTTATGCTGTCTTTCCTTGTCAGCTATGGTTACCTCATCCTCCCTGTAGAATACTTCTTCATCTTTGGGATGTATTTTTCCTGCGCCTTCTGATTTCTCCCCAGAAACACCAGCCATTGCTGTTCTGCCGTCGTTCCTTTTAGCATCCCCGCCAAACATCTTTTGCCAGTTCCTCTTTCATATAGTTCCCTTTACTCCATTGTAATACTGATACATCTGATTTTATCTTCTCCCTTTCAAACTGCAGGGTGAATTCTATCATATTATGATCACTGTCTTTTAAGTGTTCCTTTACCTTAAGCTCCCTAATCAAATCTGGTTCATTACATAGCACTCAATGCAGAATTGCCTTTTACCTAGTAGACTCAACCACAAGCTGCCTTAAAATGCCATCTCATTGGCATTCTACAAGTTGGCAGCCAGCACCAATTTGATTTTCCTAACCTACCTGCACATTGAAGTCCCGCATGACTAATGCTTTTTAAATGCTGCTTTTCTCTCCCATTGTAATTGTACCCCACCTCCTGTCTACTTTTTGGAGGCCTGTATCTAACTCCTATCAGGGTATTTTTACCCTCGCAGTTTCTCAACTCTACCCACAAGGATTCTACATCTTCCAATCCTATGTCACCTCTTTCGAAGGATTTTATTTTATTTTATTACCAACAGAGCCACCACATTCACTCTGCCTAACTGCCTGCCCTTTTGATTCAATGACTTCCCTTCTGCTAATTATGATCTAAAGTGCAGTTATTATTAATAATATTTTATCAATAACTAATTAATAATTTTCATTCCTCAAGCATCCAGTTTACTAATCCCTTTTCCCCTCTTAGCCAGAATCAGAATCATGTTATCACTGACTTACACTCAGTGGCCACTTTATTAGGTACGCTGTGGCCACTGAATGTATGTTTGTGGTCTTCTGCTGCTGCAGCCCATCCACTTCAAGGTTCGATGTGTCGTGCTTAAAGAGATGCTCTTCTGCATACCACTGTTGTAACACATGGTTATTTGAGTTCCTATCACCTTCCTGGCCAATCTCGTCAGACCTCTCTCATTAACAAGGTGCTTTCACCCAGAGAACTGCTGCTCACTGGATGTTTTTTGTTTCTCACACCATTCTCTGAACTCTAGAGACTGTTGTGTGTGAACATTTTTAGCAGATTAGCATTTTCTGAGATGCTCAAAACCATCTGGCAGCAACAATCATTCCATGGTCAAAGTCACTTAGATCGCATTTCGGAATCAGAATCAGGTTTATTATCACTGGAGTGTGTCGTGAGATTTGTTAACTTAGCAGCAGCAGTTCAATGCAATACATAATATAGAAGGAGAAGAAGAATAAAATAAATATAAACCAGTTACAGTATACGTATATTGAATGAATTAAAAATCGTGCAAAAACAGACATAATATATATTAAATATATATATTTAACTGAATAACTGAACCTCTTGACCATGTCTGCATGCTTTTATGCATTGAGTTGCTGCTATATGATTGGCTGATTAGATATTTGCATTAATGTACAGGTGTACCTAAAAAAGTGGCCACTAAGTGTGTATGTTGGGAAATTTGCTCTTTTGTGGCAGCAGTCCAGTGCAAAGGTATGAGATTACTCAAACAAAGGAATAATGCACAAACAATGACAAGGTAATGGTTCATGGGTTCATGCCCATTCAGAAATATGATGGCAGAGGGGAAGAAGCTGTTCCTAAAACATTGAGTGTGGGTGCTTGGGCACTTGTACCTCCTCCCTGATGGTGCTAATGAGAAGAGGGTATGTCCCGGGTGGTGAGGGTCTTTAATGATGGATGCTGCTTTCTTGAGGCACCATCTCATCGATGGTGAGGAGGATTGTGCCCGTGATGGAGCTGGTTGAGTCTACAACCCTGTTGCGATCTTGTGTACTGGAGAACTACAGACTACTTTATGCTGGGTAACTTTGACAAGCGATGTCTCTGAACTCCCTGCAACCTTCCAATCTCTTGGCAGGAACAGGAATGCAGGGAAGGGCCGCAAGGCCGGAACAGGGAGCTGGAAGAGTTTCTTCACCCTGGGAAAGTCCTCGAGTACGACAGAGCGTGATTCTCATCCGGAAGTGGGCCTGCTGTTCCGGGCAGCCAACAGGGGCCGGGGTATTGGATCCAAGCTTACTTCATCGCATAATGGTCACGTCAGACACTTGTAGGCACACAGGGTGGGAATCCGAGAGATAGGCAATGTGTAACAAAGTCCCACTTACACTAATCTCATTGCGTTCTCACATTCATGGAACACAGAATGGTCCTGTTCAGGAATAGGATTCACAATGTTGTGTCAAACTAATTCAGACCATGGCACCTAATCCCTTCAGCTTGTGCAATGTTCCTGCACATTCAGAAACACCTCTGTCGGTCATACTGGCTCCAACCCTATCCCTGGCAGCACAGTCTAGGCACCCACCACTCTCCAGATTAAAAAAAAATTGTCCCACACATCTCCTTTGAACGCACACTCTCACCTTAAATACATGCACTCTGATATTAGACATTGGGGAGAAAAGATACCAGCTGTCTACTCTGTCTAAGCCTCTCATAATCTTACAAACCTCTATCAAGTTTCCTTTCAGCCTCTTCCACCCCAAAGTTTGTCCAACCTCTTCTTGTATCTCATGCCCTCTAATCCAGACAGCATCTTGGTAAAGCCTCTACATCCATAATATCTCAGATGTTGTCTAGCCATAGCGCTGTTCTGTTGAAACATTCACATCAACTGTCCCATCACCCATTCCCGGGATCAAACACAAAGTGAAGCTCCCACTGCACTGTTCCATCATACACAGCTAGGGATCAGACACAGAGTGGAGGTCCCTTCACAGCATCCAATCACACACTCCTAGGGTCAGGTACAAAGTGAAACTACCTTTACATTGTCCCATTACACACTCCTGGGGTCACACACAGTGAGGCTCCTTCCACACCATCCTGTCACACACTCTTAGGGTCAGACACAGAGTGAAGCTCCCTCCACACTGTCCCATCACACACTCCCGGGGTCAGACACAGAGTGAAGCTCCCTCCACACCGTCCCATCACACTCTCCCGGGGTCAGACACAGAGTGAAGCTCCCTCCACACCGTTCCATCACACACTCCCGGGGTCAGACACAGAGTGAAGCTCCCTCCACACCGTCCCATCACACACTCCCAGGGTCAGACACAGAGTGAATCTCCCTCCACACCGTCCCATCACACACTCCCGAGGTCAGTCACAAAGTGAAGCTCCCTCCACACCGTCCCATGACACAGTCCAAGGGTAAGACACAGTGAGACTCCCCCCCCCCCCCCCCAACTGTCTCATCACACACTCGCAGAGTCAGACACGGGGTGAAGCACTTTCCACGCCATCCCATCGCACACACCCGGGATCAGACATAGAGTGGAACTCCCCTAGGCGCTGTAAAACAGCTGAACCTTTCTCTCTGTCGTCTCTCTCAGGACCCAGTGGTGAGTACCGAACACTTCGCTCAGTGAAGAGTGAAGAGTCCCTGTCCTCGCAGACGGGAGTAACAGGTAGGGTGTGACCCTTTCTTTTGGAGTGGTGTCCAATCCTCCTTAGAGTAGGAGCGTGCCGGTACTCTGCGGGACAGGGTGGCGGGGTGGTGAGCAGGGAGCACTATGGGACGAGCGGTGAGGGGAGTGAGGAGCAAATGTTGTGGGAGGGGCAATGAGGAGGGGTGCTTCCCTGTGGGAGGGGTGGTGAGGAGGGGGTGCCGACTGTGGGAGGGGAGATGAGGAGGGAGCAGCATGCCACAGGAATGTTAGTCGTTGCAGCTTTTCTTCTCCCTCCCTTTCCCTTATAACCCATCTCCCCCTCTTCCACATTCCACCCCACCTGCTTCCCCTCTTTCATTCCCTCTCTCTCCTTCCCTCTCTCTCCATTTCCCTCCTCATCTTGTTTTCCACCTTCACTTCCCCTCTGCCCCCTTCCCCCTCCCCCACCCCTCACCCCACCCCTCACCCCTCCCCCACCCCTTCCCCATCTTTCCCCTTCCCCATCTTTCCCCTTCCCCACCTTTCCCCCTTCCCCACCTTTCCCCTTTCCCCCTTCCCCACCTTTCCCCCTTCCCCCTTCCCCACCTTTCCCCCTTCCCCACCTTTCCCCCTTCCCCACCTTTCCCCCTTCCCCACCTTTCCCCCTTCCCCACCTTCTCCCCCTTTCCCATCTTCCCCCTTCCCCCTTCTCCCTCTTCCCCCCTTCCCCCTTCCCCCTTCCCTCTCTTCTCCTTCCCCTTCCCCTTCCCCTTCCCCTTCCCCTTCCCTTCCCCTTCCCTTCCCCTTCCCCTTCCCCTTCCCTTCCCCTTCCCCTTCCCTTCCCCTTCCCTCCTTCCCTCCCCCTTCCCTCCTTCCCTCCCCCTTCCCTCCTTCCCTCCTTCCCTCCTTCCCCTTCCCTCCTTCCCTCCTTCCCTCCTTCCCTCCTTCCCCCTTCCCTCCTTCCCCCTTCCCCCTTCCCTCCTTCCCTCCTTCCCTCCTTCCCTCCTTCCCTCCTTCCCTCCTTCCCTCCTTCCCCCTTCCCCCTTCCCCCTTCCCCCTTCCCCCTCCCCCTCCCCTTCTCCTTCACCCTTCCACCCCTTCCCCCTCTTCATCCTTTCCCCTCTTTGTCCCTCTCTCCTCTCTCCCCCTCTCTTCTTCCCAACCCTTCTCCACCCTCCCCTCTTCTCCTCACCCCTCTCCATCCCTTCCAACAAACCCTCTCTCCCTGTCTTTTCTCACCAGCGCTGCCCCGACACCACAGCCTCCGCCATTCTTCCAGCGCAGACGGGCCATCGGACCGCCTGGTCTCAGTTGATCAGCTCATCCAGCTGCAGAACCCCGGCTTCGCCGAGCCCCTCTATGCCCAGCTCCAACCCCGGCGTACACGGCGAGGACCCGACGAGGCCAGGCCCAGACAGCATGGCCCTGATGGAGAGCGGCCATCCCTCCGTTCCTCAGCTGGCAGCCCGCAGGCGGAGGTCAACGCTCAGAGTCAGGGTACGGCGGGAAGCCAGCAGCTCCACAACAACCTGACAAGAGAACTCCTGCATGAGGAGGGTGGGGCGGGTGGGGCTAAGATAGGGACAGAGAGTGGTGTACGAACTGCAAGGGGTCACAGAGACAGTGGGTGGGGGTGCAGGGACCATAAAGGGTCACAGAGATGGGGAGGGGTGCAGGGACCATAAAGCGTCACAGAGGTAGGGTGTGTACGGAGACTGGAAGGGTCACAGAGGTGAGGAGGAGTGTGGAGACTGGAAGAGGTCACAGAGATGGGGAGGAGTGCAGGGACCGGAAAGGGTCACAGAGACAGTGGGGGGTGCAGGGACCATAAAGGGTCACAGAGACGGGGAGGGGTGCAGGGACCGTAAAGGGTCACAGAGGTAGGGTGTGTGCGGAGACTGGAAGGGTCACAGAGGTGAGGAGGGGTGTGGAGACTGGAAGAGGTCACAGAGATGGGGAGGGGTGTAGGGACCGGGGTGGGGGGCGTAACAGAGACTGGGAGTGATGTAGGGACTGGAAGGGGTCACAGAGATGGGGCAGTTGAAGGGACACAGAGTTGGGGAGCTGTGTAGAGGCCAGAGGGAGTTCTAGGGTCAGAGAGGGGCGTAGGGACTGTAAAGGGTGACAGAGATGGGGAGGGGTGCAAGGCTTGGAAGGGGTCGCAGAGACTGGGAGGGGTGTATGGAACAGAGTTGGGGAGGTGTCTAGGATATGGAGTGGGTCACAGAGATGGGGTTGGGTGTAGGCACTGGAAAAGGTCAGAGATGGTGAGGAGTGTAGGGCCTGGAAGAGGTCACAGAGACAGGGAGGAGTGAGGACTGGAAAGGGTCACAGAGACGGTGAGGTTTGTAGAAACCGGATTGTGGGTCACAGAGACGGGGAGGGGTGTAAGAGATCAGATTGGGGTCACAGAAACATGGAAGGCTGTAGGGACCGGAGGAGAGCACAGAGATGTGGGAGTATGTAGGGACCTGGGTGGGGGGGGGCACAGTTGAGGAAGCATGTAGGGACTCGAGGTCGCTGAGACAGAGGTGGGGGGGTTGCTGAGGACTGGAAGCAGTCAGAGAGACAGGGAAGGGTGTAGGGACCAGACGGTGGGTGCCAGAGATGCCGGGGCAGGGGGCGTTGGGATCAGAGGAGGTCAAGACTTGGAGGGGTGTGGGAGCCAGAGGGATTCACAAAGATGGGGTGTTGTGTAGGGACTGGAAGGGGTCACGGAGACAGGGACGGCGGAGGGGATCACTGTGATGGGAGGGGTCACTTGGACAGGGAGGGGTGGAAAGACGAGAAGGGTGTAGGAGCTGAATAGAGTCACAGAGACAGGGTGGTGAATAAGGACTGGAACTTGCCCTCATCTTCAGCTTTTCTTCACAGGTTGGCTCTGGATCACTCATCGCAAATCCCCCTCCCCAACACCCCCTGTCGCCCCACATCTCCCACCTCCCCTGCCCCCACCACCACCTCCTCTGCCCCCTCCACCACCTCCCCTGCCCCCTCCTCCCCCACCCACAAAGGGCCCTGCCCGGGATATGGCATTAGCTCTGACTCATCAGGCGCACCACGTATTCCGGCATAGACACGAGCCAGGGCGTCAGTCCCCCGAGCCACCCCGACTGCTTCGGACTGTGGCGATGGAAGCTGACCCAGCCTGGAGAGGGTCGGACCACCACGGATATGTCCTGGCTACCTGGCAGGGCCGAGACCACCCCCTGTTCTCCCGGACTCACCCAGAACACGGGCTTGGCTACCAGAGTGAGGAGATGCTGGATCAGGTAAATATGAGGAGACGCTGTATCCTCCTCCCGCAGTGTTCCCTCCCACCGCCCCATCGACAGCATTCACTCCTCACTGCCCCAGCCACAGTGTTCCCTCCTCACCCCCTCCCACAGTGCTCCCTCCTCACCGTCCCTTCCAGTGTTCCCTCCTCAACTCCTCCCACAGTGTTCACTCCTCACTGCCTCTCCCACAGTGTTCACTCCTCACCGCCCCTCCCACAGTGCTCCCTCCTCACCCTCTCCCACAGTGCTCCCTCCTCACCCTCTCCCACAGTGCTCCCTCCTCACCACCCCTCCCAGTGTTCACTCCTCACCGCCTCTCCCACAGTGCTCCCTCCTCACCCCTTCCCACAGCGCTCCCTCCTCACCCCCTCCCACAGTGCTCCCTCCTCACCGCCCCTCCCAGTGTTCACTCCTCACCGCCCCTCCCACAGCGCTCCCTCCTCACCCCTCCCACAGTGCTCCCTCCTCACTCTCTTCCACAGTGTTCCCTCCTCACCGCCCCTCCCACAGTGCCCTCTTTGTGCCCCCCCAGAACAAGGGTTTGACTACCAGAGTGAGGAGAGGCTGGATCAAGTAAATGCGTTGCTCCTTCCCCCTCCCATAGCGGTCCCTCCTCGCTGCCCCACCCACAGCACTTCCTCCTCCACCCCTCCCACAGGGCTTCCACCTCATGACTCCACCCACAGAACCCCCTTCACACCCCCCTCCCACAGTGCTCCCTCCTCACCCCACAATAGCGTTCCTTCCTCAGAGCCCCTTCCTCCTCACTCACTCTCTCTGCCTCCATCTCACATTTCCCTTTACCTCTGTTCATTCTGCAGGTCCCAGGGCCTCCTTGGCCCCCGGATTCGGCCCCCCCTTGGCACCCGGAATCGGTTCCCACTTGGCACCTGGAATCGGCCCCCCCTTGGCACCCGGAATTGGTTCCCACTCGGCACCCGGATTTGGCCCCCCCTTGGCACCTGGAATCGGCCCCCCCTCGGCACCCGGATTTGGCCCCCCCTTGGCACCTGGAATCGGCCCCCCCTCGGCACCCGGATTCGGCCCCCCCTCGGCACCCGGATTCGGCCCCCCCTCGGCACCCGGATTCGGCCCCACCTCGGCACCCGGAATCGGCCCCCACTCGGCACCGGGAATCGGTCCCCCCTTGGCACCCGGAATCGACCCCCCCTCGGCACCCGGATTTGGCCTCCCCTTGGCACCTGGAATCGGCCCCCCCTCGGCACCCGGATTCGGCCCCCCCTCGGCACCCGGAATCGGTTCCCACTCGGCACCCGGATTCGGCCCCCACTCGGCACCCGGAATCGGCCCCCCCTCGGCACCCGGATTCGGCCCCCCCTCGGCACCCGGAATCGGTTCCCACTCGGCACCCGGATTCGGCCCCCACTCGGCACCCGGAATCGGCCCCCCCTCGGCACCCGGAATCGGCCCCCCCTCGGCACCCGGAATCGGCCCCCACTCGGCACCCGGAATCGGCCCCCACTCGGCACCCGGAATCGGTCCCCCCTTGGCAACCGGAATCGGCCCCCACTCGGTACCCGGAATCGGCCCCCACTCGGTACCCGGAATCGGCCCCCCCTCGGCACCCGGATTCGGCCCCCCCTCGGCACCCGGAATCGGTTCCCACTCGGCACCCGGATTCGGTCCCCCCTTGGCACCCGGAATCGGCCCCCACTCGGCACCCGGAATCGGCCCCCCCTCGGTACCCGGAATCGGCCCCCCCTCGGCACCCGGATTCGGCCCCCCCTCGGCACCCGGATTCGGCCCCCCCTCGGTACCCGGAATCGGCCCCCCCTCGGCACCCGGATTCGGCCCCCCCTCGGCACCCGGAATCGGCCCCACCTCGGCACCCGGAATCGGCCCCACCTCGGCACCCGGATTCGGCCCCCCCTCGGCACCCGGATTCGGCCCCCCCTCGGCTGCCTGATTCAGCACCCCTTCGGCCCCCCGATCTGGTACTCCCTCCGCGCCCCCCATGCCGCTTTCGTCGCAGTGCCCACCCCTCCCTTACCCGAGACCCCCGGGAAGGGCCTGCCCGCCCCTCACCCTTTGCCCGTGCTGGCTCCCTCTCTCGTGGCCCCCTCCCCCCTCCCCCACCCTCCTCCAAACACCTCCTGATACCGGGACACCCCTCTCTCCTTCCTCAGTTGCACGGTTCTCCCCCTCCCCGCCGCTCCCGCTCACCCACCAGGCAAGAGGGTCCTGGGAGGGGTGAGGGACCTTGCCCACCTCCTCCCCCCTTTGCTTTCGCTCCCCGACCCACCCCCGCCGACCACCCACAGCAGCGAACGCGAGGGAGGGTGCCATCTGTCCGCTGCCCCATTGCGGTTGTACCACCTCCTCCTCCTCCTCCACCTCCTCCACCTCCTCCTCCCCCACCTCCGCCTCCTCCACTTCCTCCTCCCCCACCCCCTCCCCAACCCCCTACCCTCCCCCCACCCCCTCCTCCGCCCACCCAGCGTCCTCGCCGCCAGCGCAGTCACCACCAGCACCGCCGTACCCCACATCACCGTCACCTCCTGCCCCTTCCCCCATACCACCACCCTGACCTGCTGCTGGCGGCAGGGTGGCCTGAGGTGAGGCAGCGTCTCCCGGCCTGCCCGCGCCACCCTCACCCCCTCCACCGGCCCCCCACCCTCTACCCCGGCCTGCCTGAACGAGCCGTGGCCGTGGCTCGGCGGTATGGCATCGGACCAGCCCGGGACCTCCCGCCACGGGCATCCCTCTCCCGTCACCACCAGCGATGGAGCTTCAGGGGCCTGGAGCGGAGCTTTTGCTGACGAGGAAAGGGAAATCCACCGTCACAACTTCCTTCCCCCAGTGAAAAAGAAGAATAATCGGCAATTTAGCTCTTTCTTGAGTGGTGGGGCATCTGGCAAACGCACCTCCAAGGAATGTCTGTCCCGCTGAGGGTCAGGGGCTCCCACCAACACTGACCTAAGCCAAACCAAACCTCTGTGCCAAGGGTCCAAAGGGAGGGAAGTTGAGAATGGCCTCTCCTTCTACATAAGGTGCCTGGAGATCGGAGGACACCAGAGATTGGGCCAACCCGAACCTCTTCATTCCAACGGTCCATTGATCTCCAACACCCCCCCCCCACAACCCCTCTGCTGGTCAACAGGCTTCAGACAGCATAGACCAGTGAAATCTACTGAAAAACCACCCCCACCCCCTTTCCCAGCCATCAACAAGAAGCCTGTGATGATCTTTGAATCATAGTCACTTACCCATTAGGGGTCAGGGCAGAGAGGGAATAGGTTTCCTGGATGCGACAGGGGGTGGGGAGTTAGATTCGGAAGGAGGATGGGGAATGTGGTGTTGTAGTGGGATACAATTGGGAAGTTGGAGTGGGTCTCAGACACTCGTGATAGATGGTGTAGAGCAGGGGTTCCCAACTTTTTTTTATGCCATGGACCCTTACCATTAAATGATGAGTCTGTGGACCCCAGGTTGGGAACCCCTGGTGCAGAGGGAACTTCATTCTGCGTCTGACCCCAGGGGAGTGTGATGGGATGGTGTGGAGGAAGCTTCACTCCGTGCCTGACCCCAGGAGTTGGTGGTGGAACAAGCTTCACCTTGTGTCTGACCCTGAGAAAGGGTGTGGTGCACGTGGGTCCAATAGGTACTTCCCAAAGTGGGGAAAATACAGGACGTGGGAATTGGTTTATTGTTGTCATATGTGCCAAGATACAGTGGAAAGTTTTGTAAACACAAAATACTCTGCAGATGCTGGGGTCAAAGCAACAATCACAACATGCTGGAGGAACTCAGCAGGTCAGGCAGCATCTGTGGAAACAATCAGTCAACGTTTTGGGCCGGAACCCTTTGTCAGGACCGTAGAGGGAAGGGGCAGAGGCCCTATAAATAAGATGGGGGCAGGGTGGGAAGGAGAAGGCTGGTAGGTACCAGGTGAACCCTACCTTCTTTATAGGGCCTCTGCCCCTTCCCTCTACAGTCCTGACGAAGGGTTCCGGCCCGAAACATCGACTTATCGTTTCCACGGATGCTGCCCGACCTGCTGAGTTCCTCCAGCGTGTTGTCAGTGGGAAGTTTCAGTGGGAAACAGTATGCTGGAACATAACAGAGAAAATCCAGGGCAGACAGACAATAAACTGCAAGGACTACAATGAGGTGGATTGTGAGATCAAGAATCCATCTTTTGCATATGAGAAGTCTGTTCAAGTGACTGTTAACTTTGGAATAGAACTGGCCTTGAATCTTTTGCTACATGCTTTCAGGTGTTTTATTTTCTAGCTGGTGGGTGAGGGGAGAAGAGAGAATGTGGAAGGTGGGGGGTCTATGATTATGCTGGCTGCTTTACCGAGGCATTGAGAAGTGTAGACAGAGTCCATGGAGGGGAGGCTGGGCGTTGTTGTATGGGGAAAGGAATTGATGGGAGAGTTTGCTCAGGGTAGTACTGGTTCACTGGGCTGAATGGTCTAGAGTTTCAATCTCCTGGGCTGTGGGGAAATCAGTGGCACAGGGTGTATTTATTCTGGGACTGCCTAGGGCAAGAGAAACTGGTCCAACCAGCTCCATTCCAGAGGTGCTGGATCATGCTTGCCATGTGGATAGACTGGTTTAGGCAAAGAATGTATGTGTCTGTCTCTCTCACTCTAACACACACCCATACAACACTCGGCTGAGACAGAGGGAGCTCACACACCAGTGAAATGGGAGGGGTTTACAGAGCTAGTGTGGGGTGTAGGAACTGGAGAGGTTCATGGAGACTGGGAGGTGTGCAGGGGCTGGAGAGGCTCACAGTTGCGGGGAGGGGTGCAGGGGTCAGAGAGGTCACAGAGACGGGGAGGGGGTCAGAGAGCTGGGGAGGGATGTAGGGCCAGAGGGGAGGGGTTCACACAGACAGGAAGGGGTGTATAGGCAAGAGGGGGTCACTGAGATCGGGTGGGTGCTGGTACTGGGGAGGGCGGTGGTGACGGATGGGGAGGATTTACAGAGATATACAGTATATGTACCAGCGGTGGTGCGAGGGGGAGCAGGGGCTGCTAGCTGGGTTCTGTAACCTGCTGCAGCAAATTTAATCCAGAAACGCCAACCAACCTGACATCATCTGCTGCCACACCACCAGCACCCTCCCAAAGAACCTTACAGTTCACACCCAACCACCTTGACAAGAACATGCTTCCGAGTACATAACACGAGATTCTGCACATGCTGGAAAATCAGAGTAACACACACAAAATGCTGGGCAAACTCAGCAGGTCAGGCTGCAACTATGGAAATGAATAGACCAAGACCCTTAATCAGGACTGTAAAGGAAGGGGGAGAATGAAGTGCCAGAATAAAGTTGTGAGGGAGAGGGGAAAGGGGAGGAGCATTTTTTCCTTTACTAGAAACTACTGTAGAATATGGGGTAAAGGATGAGTGTGGGAGCAGGGAATGGAGGGGAGAGAGGAAAGGTGGAGGGTGGGAATGGAGTGAGGAAGTGGAGGAGGTAGAAAGAAAGGAGGAGTGGGGTGGGGAAGAAAGAGAGGGAGGGAGTGGAGGGGTAGAGAGAAAGAGGGAGGTGGGGAGGAATGGAAGGAGTTAGTGGGTAAAAGCACAGGGTTGGGTTGAGAGCCTATAGTGTTGTGGAGAACCATAGACAGGAGGCAGCGAGCATGGAGCTACTACAGGAACCTGCATCGGTAGGAGCAAAGGATCAGTTGACTTTTTGTGTTGTAATTTTTCGGCAGGATCCCAACATCAATCCCTCTCTCCCTCCCACCAGTATCAAGGCTGTTCCTCCCCCGCCCCCCAAGTTTCCCCAGTAGACCATGTGTTGCTCCTGATTCAAGAGTCTGGAGCCAACACAGCAACTGTGATTGCCTTCCGATGGAGATATACTGTAACACCAGGACGGATGGGAATTAGAGGGCGGATCTCTTCAAAGAGGTAAAGGTGAGAGAGAGTATGAGATAAATGAATGCTCCTCTGCACAAGGTCCTAACTTTGAAGGATTGCAGGGGCATAAAAGGAGAGTGACGTCTTTCCCTCCCACCTCCTGGGCCTTGCACCTTGAGAGGGTGAATTAGTGAGAAACCAACCCTCCCCCCACTATAATCCAAAGATTTATTTATCAAATCTGTATTGAAACATTCAGCAAAATGCTTCATTTGCGTCGACAACCAACATAGTCTGAGGATGTGCTGGGGCAGCTTGCAAGTGTCGTTATGCTTACGGTGCCAACAACTCATTAACTCTAAGCAGTACCTCTTTGGAATGTGGGAGGAAGCTCACAGGGTCATGGAGAAAAAGTACAAGCTCCTTGCAGACAGCGGCAGCAATTGAACCTGAGCCACGTTACGTTAACTGTGCCTCCAACACCACACGGTATTTACCGTCTGGTTCAGTTAGAAATCATCTTTCTATATATCTAAACTGTGCATTCAAGTGCACTTAATTTCCATTCGTAAGGGTTCTTGTCAGCACTGGCTCAGTGGTACAGGAGGCTGAGAAGCTGCCTCTGGTTCAATCATCACCGCTGTGTGTGTGTATTCTCCCATACAACCCAATGGACTTATCTCCACAACCACCTTCTCCGTACTCCAGTTTCCTCCCATATCTTAAGAGACACTTAATAATATTGCAGGTTAGACCATATTGTGTTCAGTTCTGGTTGCCTCATTATAGAAAAGATGAGGAAGCTTTCAACAGGCTGGATAGGAGGTTTGCCAGAATACTACTATGAGGAAAGCTTAAGTGAGCTTGGGCTTTTCTCACTGAAGTGAAGGAGGAGGAGAAGCAATTTGATAGATGTGTTGGATGATCAGAGGCACTTCCCCAGGGTTGAAATGGTAAATACAAGAGAGATAATTTTAAGGTGATTGGTGGAAAGTATTTGGGGGGGGGGAGGAGGAAATGTTAGAGGTAGGTTTTTATACACAGATAGTAGTAGGTGCATGGAATTTGCTGCTGGGGTGGTGGTAGAGGCAGATACAACAGGGGCGTACCAGAGACCCTTGGGCAGACATGGATGTGAACAAAATGGAGGGTTATCCACAATGTAGGAGGGAAGGTTTAGGTTGATCATGGAGTAAATTAAAGGGTCAGCACAACTTTGTGGGCTGAAGAAACCATACCATGCTGTAGTATTCTATGAAAAGACATGCAGGAGTAGAATCTGGGGGAGTAAGCATGGGGTTAAATGTAAAAAGGTGGCCAAGGGTCAGCACGAGCCAAAGGGATCTGTATCTCTCCAACTTCCATCCTCCCAAACAAAACTTTGAACCCTCACCTCACTTTGGGTGCTCATCTTTTTAGGAGGGAGCAGGGGCGTGGATATATGTAGGGAAGAGGTTTGGAAGTTCAGCAAGTGGTAAGGAGAGGAAAGTATCTGCTGTGCAACCTCTCAGTCAGCATATCATCCCCCTACGACATTGTGATGGTGGAGTTCATCTGCAGCCCTTCCCCACCCTCTGGCTCACAACAGGACCCAAATAAAAAAAAAGGCACACAAGAACAGGAAAGACAGCCATTTTAATGGTTACAAAATATTACATGCAATTAACTCCATCTTCTAATTAAAGACTCATTCACATAAATATAATCACCAAAGGTATACATAGAGCCATTCTCTACAGATGCTTTCTGCCCCATCTCAAACAAAAATCACTGATAACTGGTAATTTTAAATAGGGCTATATAATGATTCCTCTGTAACTGCTTTTGTTTAATCTACAGAAGATCCAATCTTAAGGCAGTACTTGGCAAGAGGACACAGGAAAGTCCTTCATTAGAGAGTCAGTGCTGTACTTTAAACAGGAGTTCCCAATCTTCTTAATGCCATGGTCCCCTACCATTAATCAAGGGGTCCATGGATTCCATGTTGGGAACCCCTGCTGTAAAAAGGTGATGGGAAGGGGAAGGTTTGGGAAACCCCAGCTCCAAGACAACAGCTTTGTCATGCTTGGGGGCCTTCAAACCAAACAAAAACACTTGGGGAATGGCATCGTTCACACTTGGGAGAGCCTCAAATATATCAAGGTACCACTATAGATTTCAGAAAGTTGGAATTATGATCAGGAAGGAAGAAGCAGCCAGGAGTAATACAAGTTGGTGAAACAGCACTGTTGGGAGGATGGTAACAATCTTCTCCGGCTGCAGTTTGCCCGATCAGATCCATTAATAGGACACCCTGGTTAGTTAATTTGCCCAAGGGTTGGAGGATTTGAGTCCCAGACTGACTAGTTCAGGTCCATCAGCTTTAGAATTTGGTAGTTTTAGGAGGAGAGATTGTTGTTGTCGACATGTAGGTTGAAGTCTTGATCCTGTGGTCCGTGGTCTAGAGGGTGGTGAGGTAATACATGCTGAGCAGCAGGAGGACAAACTGGCAAGGAAAGAAAGAGAATTGTGAATGGGATTCAATTTCAGTAATAACACCATCTCTTGCCCCGATGAACCTCGCCTGCTTGCAATCCCACCCAAAGATCCTAGATTGAACGCTCAAGAGGTGCGAATTGGAGGAAGTTGCTGCTTTCAAGCCTCACAGACCCAGGCTCAGTCCCCACCTCTGACACTGCTTGTGTGCACATATTCTCCCTATGATTGCAAGGTTTACCCTGGGTGGTCACAGAGAGAGAGAGAGAGACACACACACACACACACTCTCTCTCTCTCTCTCTCTCTCTCCCCCCCCCTCTCTCTCTCTCTCACTCGTGATGTGATCAGTCCAGTGTCACCACCACACTTTAGATGATGAAAACCCTTTTCACCTACCGTCCACATCAGAATGGCAAACCCATACCAGGCAACTGCCCAGGCATAACTGTTGATGGCGGTGCTGAAATATTCAAAGCAGCCCTGTGTGAAAACAAAGGAGAATAGATTAACCTTTAACATTCATCTACAGTGCGTAGGTAGAGAGCACCAAGCCTCCAGGGCAGTGGTCACAAGGAAGATCTAAAGTGGGAGTGGAGTTTGTGCAAGTTGTGCCTGGACCTTTCAGAACAAGGATATCAAGTCAAAGTTAGTTTATTGTAAGACACAAAGTCCATGTGTGCACAGGCTCAATGAAAAACTTACTTGTAGAAGCATCAGAGACACAACATTCACAAATTACACAATATTTAAGAAAGAACACAGAACAAAAGGTTGTAGTACAACGTGGGCCTAGTGTTGCTTTACTGAGGGAGTGATTGGGGTTGTGCCAGCAATTGGTTGAAGGGAAGTAGCTGTTCCTGCACCGGGTGGTGTGGGACTTCTGTATCTCCTGCCAGATGGGATCTGCGAGAGGATGGAATAGTCTGGAATGTGGGGATCTTTATTGGACATTGCCTTCTAGAGGCAGTACCTCCTGTAGATACTACTGATGGTGTGGAGGGATGTGCTCATATGTATTGGGCCGAGTCCAGTATTCTCTGCAACTTTTTGTTCCTGGGCATTCAAACTGCTGTATGAGGCTGTGATGTAACTGTACAGGGTTTGAGCCTGAGGGCCGGGGATGGGGGATTTGTTTGTGGAGGTGTGGGCAGTGTAGGAGAGCCATGCTTGGAGGAATAAGCCACAAATTAGGAGATAATACTAGCAAATAGGGTTTGATTCTGACCTTTCGTGTATTCAGGAAAGGAATTTCAAGGCAAGTTTAGGGATCAAAATAGGGCATCAGCAAGTTGGGGAAGGTTCAAGGTTCAAAGCAGCAAATCCTTGGAGAAGTGGGATGGGACAAAAGATGATCAAAATGATAGTCTCTCTAATGTTGCATTGGGTATTCAGTTTGTTTGGCACAACATTGTGGGCCTGAAAAGGCCACAATGATTGACCCTGGAGTGTGATGGGATGGAGAGAGGGAGCTTCACCCCATGTCGGACCCTGGGAATGTGTGATGTGACTGTGTGGATGGGGCTTCTGTGTCTGACCCCAAGGGTGTGATGGGAGGGTATGGAAGGAGCTTCAATACGTCTGACTCCAGGAGTGTGTGATGGGATGGTGTTGAAGAGAGCTAAATGTGACTAATTTGAGGACTCTGATGGGATCATTGCAGCTGTTGAACTCTGGCCAAGCTGCATCTGGAGTATTTCATCCATTTCTGATCACCCCATTACCGGAAGGACATGGAGGCCTTGGAGAGGTTCACCAGGATGCTTCCTGGTTTAGTGGGTACAGGCTACAAGGAGAGGCTGGACAAACCTGGGTTGTTTTCTCTGGAAGCTGAGGGGAGATCTGATAGAGGTTTAGATTATGAGAGGCGCAGATGGCATGTATTCATGGTGAAGGTGCAAGTTTGTTTTTTCCGTTTTAAAAAGAAAAGTGTGGGTGCCAGGGGTGGTGATGGAGGCAGAACGATAGAGGTGTTTAAGAGTCTGTTAGAATATGCAGAGAATGGAGGGATAGGGATAATTTTATTATTTGAGGTACAGCGTGGAGCAGGCTATTCTGGCCCTCCATGCTGCAATGACCAGCAACCCCCAATTTAACCCTAGCTTAATCATAGGACCATTTACAATGACCAAATTAACCTACTATGTCTTTCAACTATGGTAGGAAACCCGAGTACCTGGAGAAAATCCAGGCATCCCACGGAGAGGACATAAGATTCCGTACAGATGATATTGGAATTGATCTTCCACATCCCGAGCTGTAAAAGTGCTGCGCTAACCGCTATGATACTTTGGCACTTGTGTAGGCAGAAAGGATTACTTTAGTTAGGTGTTTAATTCAGGACTGTGGCCTTGGAGCCCATTCCTGTGTTGTACTCATCTATATTTTTAATTTGACTCTGGAAGCCAAGGTTACTGGAGGTGGTGGAAAAAGGAGGGCTTACCTTTTGGTACAGGAAGTCTCGGTGACCAACAGCACAACCTCTTTGGTTAATGATTTGAGCATTGGCATCCCTCTTACAACACTGGAAGGGCCAGGGGGCATATGTCTCGTTGAACGTTTTCCTGAAGAATGAGGTATATTTTACCCAATCGGCAGGGCCCACTGACCCACAGCATTTCGCCTATTTGTGAGAGAAGCCCACATTAGTAAACAGACAGTGTACAGTCAATGACAGAATCCTTAACAGTGTTGATGTAGAGAGATCTTGGGGTCCAGGTCCACAGCTCCCTAAAAGTGGCTGCACAAGTTGATAGGGTTTTAAAGAAAGCATATGGCACGTTTGCCTATATTAGTCAACGCATTGAGTTCAAGAGATGTGAAGTTACGTTGCAGTTTTATAAAAAAATAATTAGACTGCATCTGGAGTGTTGTGTGCCATTCTGGCCACCCCATTACAGGAAGGATGTGGAGGCTTTGGAGAGGGTGTAGAAGAGATTCACCAGGATGCTGCCTGGATTAGAGGGTGTGCACTTCTATGGAGAGGTTGGACAAACTTAGGTTGCTTTCTCTGGAGTGGCAGAGCGAGGGGAGAGCTGTCAGAAAAAAAAAATCAAGGGGATGGATAGAATAGACGGCCATTATTTTTGTCCCCAGGGTTGAAGTGTCTAATCCTAGATGCATTGGTCAGTGTATGGATATCTGGAGGGTTGGAGATACGGATATATAAATTATAAGCACAAGTTAGGCCACTGTTACACCACCTAGAACCACCACAGCAGGTCAGGCACATTATAGCATCCCATGTCTCTTGCTTATCGAGAATTGATGTGTCTCTGAATTCCACCTCCTTCAGTGGAGCAGATCTGGCCTCAGTTTTTTTTTAAAAAAACATTGACCTTGTCTCTAAAAACAGACCCCTCCCCTTGTCAAAGCAACTCCTGGTTTTAGATTCCTTCCCCACCCCACACATACACTCTGCCCCATTGAGACCCCTTGGGTCTCACATAGCAATTCCATTACCACCCCACCACCTCACTCCAAATGAGCCCAGCCCATCTGGTTTCAGGTATAGTCCACATTGGTGGAGTGTCTCTGCCAACTAGCTTACAACTTACCGTGGGCATGACTTGGTTCCAGAGGGCAGTGATGTCCCGGCCTTGATTGGAAGTCTCATCACCGTAGAACTGGAGCATTTGTTTTTTGAGGAACTTGGGATTGGAGACCAGCTGCATGTTGAAGGGTGGGGGACAAAAGAGACCACGAGGGGAAGGTGTGAACTCATCCTGCAAGCCAATAGTCTGACCATATTCCCACCATTGTCCTTCCAGCACCAGTCACCCAAATGAGCCAAGTGGGGATGCTACTCCCACCACCAGTGAACAGCTGCCCAATCCACAGAACAGAATACAGCACAGTACAGGCCCTTCAGCCCACAGTGTTGTGCTGATCTTTTAACCTACTCTAAGATCAGTCTAACCCTTCCTACATAGAGACCCCCCTCTATTTTTCTTTCATCCATGTGTGCCCATCTAAGAGGCCCTTAAAATCTTCCCAATGCATATACCTCTACTACCCCCCCACCCCCCCAGCAGGGCATTCAACAAAATTACACTGTAAAATCATATCTCTGACCCTCCACCCCCCCCCCGTACTTTATTCCAGTCACCTTAAAATACTGTCCACTTATTAACCATTGCCACCCTAAGAGAAAGGCGCTGGCTACCCACTCCATCTATCCCTCTTATCTTAAACAATTCTATCAAGTTATCTCTCATTCTCTTTCATTCAAAGAGAAAAACCCCAGTTCACTCAGACGTTCCTCACAAGACATTCTCTCTGGTATCCTGGCATCCTGGTAAATCGCCTCTGTGCCATCTCTAAAGCTTTCACATCCTTCCTATAATGAGATGCCTAGAACTGAACACAATACTCCAAATGAAGTTGAACCAGAGTCTTACAAAGCTGCAAAATTACCTCGTGACTCTTTAACCCATTCACACACCCTATGCACAGCATCTATGAACTTGAACCGCAAGATCCCTGTTCCTCCACACTGCCGAGAATCCTGTCATTAACCCTATACTCCACATTAGAGTTTAACCTTGCAAAGTGAATCACTTCACACTTGTATGGATTAAACTCCATCTGCCACTTCTCAACCAAACTCTGCATCCTATTAACATCCTGTTGTAACCTATGATAAACTTCTACACTATCCACACAACCACCTACCTTTGAGTCATCTGCAAACTTATTTATCTCTCCACCTCCTCATCCAAGTCATTTATATATATTCATATACAACTTCAGGCTCTTTGTAATTTCCTGGTTTGGGGTAATCTACAGTAGCTGATTCACATACCCCCTCCCTCACACCTACATCCCACAAGACAAGACTAAAGGTGTTAGATTTGAATGCAAGCAGTATACGGAAACAAGGTAGAGATCTAGTAGTGCATTTAGAGATTGGGCATCACTGAGTTGTGGCCAAATGAAAAGCTTAACATCTGAAGGTACACATTGTATTGAAAGGACAGGAAGGTAGGCACAGGGGGTGAGGTGGCTCTGTTGATTAAAAAAAAAAATGAAATCTTTAGAAAGAGGTGATGGGATCAGAAGATGTGGAATCCTTGTGGACAGTGTTAAAAAACTGCAAGGGTAAAAAGACCCTTACAAGACCCAAACAGTAGCCAGGATGTGAGCTTCAAATTACAGTGGGAGATAGATCTTCTATCTCCCTTTGTAATTTGATTTCAGCAAGATTGAAAAAAGCAGGTTGGCATTAGATCCAAAAAGAGAATTTATAGAATGCATATAAGATGGATTTTTAGAGCAGCTTGTGGTTGCACCCACTTAGAAAAGGCTATTCTGGATTGTATGTTGTGTAATGAACAAGATTTGATTAGGGAGCTTTAAGGTAAAGGAATCCTTAGGAGATAGTGACCATAATATAATGGTCTTCACCCTGCAAGTTGAGGGGGAGAAGCTAAAGTCAATGGCTGGAATTTCTAGGGACAATTCAGAAGGTGCAGGATAGTTACATCCCAAATAAGTAGTATTTTAAAGGCAGGATGATGCAACTATGGCTGACAAAGGAAGTCAGAAACAACATAAAAGCCAAAGAGAGGATATAATAGAGCGAAAATTATGGGAAAGTTACAGGATTGGGAAACTTTTTAAAAACCAATAAAAGCCACAAGGAGAGAAAAGATGAAACATGATGGTAACCTAGTCAATAATATCAAAGGATACCAAAAGTATTTTCAGACATATAAAGAGTAAAATGGAGGCTAGAACAGACATCAGACCACTGGAAAATGACTCAGAGGTAATATGCTTCCATTGTCACTGGGGAAGACGCTTGCAGTATGCCAGAAATTTGAGTGTGTTGGGGCAGAAGCGAGTGCAATTGCTATTACTAGGAAGAAGGTGCATGGCAAGCTAAAAAAGGTCTGAAGGTTAAGTCATCTGGACCAGATGTACCACCATCCCAGGGTATTGAACGAGGTGGCTGGAGTAATTGTGGAAAGATCAATGGTAATGATCCTTCAAGAAACAATTGATTCTGGCATTGTTCCAAAGGACTCAAAAACTGCAAATGTCCCTCCACTCTAAGAAGAGAGGAAAGCAGAAAATAAATTATAGGCCAGTTAGCCTGACCTCAGTGGTCAGAAGATATTGGAGTTCAATTGCTAAGGATGAGGTCTCAGGGTACTTGAGGCACATTATAAAATAGGCCAACGTCAACATGGTTTCTTTAAGGGAAGCTCTTACCCGAAACAACCGTTGGAATTATTTGAAGAAATAACAAGTAGGATAGACAAAGGAGAATTGGTGGAGGTTATGTACCTGGATTTTCAGGAGGGCTTTAGTAAGGTGCCACATACGAGGCTGCTTAACAAGTTAAGAGCCCATGGTATAACATGGATGGAGCTTTGGCTGATTGGCAGGAGGGAAAGAATGGGAATAAAAGAAGCCTTTTCTGGTTGGCTGCTGGTGACGAGTGGTGTTCTGCAGGGGTTGGTGCTGGGACCGCTTCTTTGTGTTATATGTGAATGATTTGGATTATGTAATTGATGGTTTTGTGGCCAGGTTTGCAGATGATACAAGGAAGGTGGAGAGGCAGGTAGTGTTGAGGAAGCATGGAGGCTCCAGAAGGACCTAGACAGATTAGGAGAATGGGCAAAGAAATGGCAGACGGAATACAGTGTCAGGAAGTGTATGGTCATGCACTTTAGTAGAAGGAATAACGGCATAGACCATTTCCTAAATGGAGAGAAAATTCAAAAATCTAGATGCAAAGGGACTTGGGAGTCATGCAGGAATCCCTAAAGGTAAACTTGCAGGTTGAATCAGTGGGAGCAAGGCAAATATAATGTTAACATTCGTTTCAAGAGGACTAGAATATAAAAGCAAGGATGTAATACTAAGGCTTTATAAGGCACTTGGAGTATTGTGTGCCCCTTATCCAAGAAAGGATGTGCTGACACTGGAGGTTCATGAGAACAATTCCAGGAATGAAAGGCTTATTGTACAAGGGGTGTTTGATGGCTGGGGGCCTGTGCTCATTGGAATTCAGAATAATATTGAAAGTCCTCAATAGAGTGGATGTGGAGAGGATGTTTCCTACAGTGGGGATGTCTAGGGACAGAGGGCACAGCATCAATAGAGCAGCATCCATTTATAACAGATTAGGAGGAATTTCTGTAGATGGAGGGTGGAGAGTCTGGAATTCATTGGCAAAAATTGCTGTGAAGGTCAAGTCATTGGGTATATTTAAGGTGGAGGTTGATAGGTTCTTCATTAGTCAGGGTGAGAAAGGTTAACGGGGAAGACAGGAGACTGGGGTTTAGAGGGACCATGATGAAGTGGTAGAGCAGACTCGATGGGCCAAATTGCCTAATTCTGCTCCCATGTCTTATTGCCTTATGGAATAGCAGATGGAGTTTGACTCAGGCAAGTGTGAGGTGTTGTATTCTGTCTGCAGGTACTGCCCCTGTTTAATTTCCCAATGGCAGGGCCTGGGAGATGTTGTAGAACAGGGACCAAGGGGTACCTGCTCATTTTCCCCTGAAAATAACACAGGTATAAAGCGAAGATGTTTTGCAATTCCTGCATTGGTCAGGGCACTCAGTACAGAAGTTGAGATGCCACATCACAGCTGTACAAGATGGTGAGACAGCACTTGGAATATTGTGTGCAGTTCTGGTCACCCAGCGATAGGAAGGATGTCATTAAGCTGGAGAGGATGCAGGAAAGATTCACAAGGATGATACAGGACTGGAGGGCTTGAGTTACAAGGAGAGGCTGAATAGGCTGGGACTGTTTTCCCTTGAGCAAAGAGTGACCTCAGAAGTTTATAAAGCCATGAGGGACATAGATAAGGTGGAAAGGCAGTTTTTCCCCCAGGGTTAGGGGAATCTGAAACTAAAGGGACAAGTTTAAAGGGAGATGGAGGAACCTGAGAGGTGACTTTTTCCACAGAGGGTGGTGGATATATGGAACAAGCTGCCCAAGGAAGTGGTTGAGGCGGTGCTTGGACAGGTAAATGGATAGTAAAGGTTTAGAGGGATACGGGCCAAGCACAGGCAAATAAGATTAGCTCAGGTATGGCACCTTGGCCGGCATGGATGAGTTGGGCAAAAGAGCCCATTTCCACACTGGACTATATTTAGTGAACAGGGTCAGGATGGAGGAAAGTCTCACAGCAAGATCTCAACGTTACAGCACTCCCATTGGACAAAGGGGCCATCACAAGTGGGAATGGGTGGGTAAGGAGGATGCTCCTTTCCACTCTTCCCAACAAGGAGAATGTGTCCTACAGCACAACAGAAGTAAGGAATCTCCCTCCACCCTCATTCTATGTTCTCCAAGCAGGGTTGATAGACTCCCTATCCAGAAAGCTCCCCCAACCCCCCAATACTCACGTAGTCCCTATGGGTGATGGAAGTGATGCACGAGGCACATTCGAAGATGTAGACAATCATCATCACGGACAGATACTGTGGGTGGGAGAGAGGGGATTAGCGAGGGGGTCTTGGAGGGCTTCAAGACCAAAACAACAGTAGTTACAGTCAGGCACACACAGGAGGGTTAATGCACAGTGCGTGTGCACACATGTGGGTTGCTGCGTTCACAGACCCCCCCCCCACAGAATTACCCCAACCCCAAAACTCTACCAATCCATTCGAGGGTATCAACTGCCCCAAGACACAAATTCATGCCCTGTTAGCCAATGCAATGTCCACCCAACCGCCCTCCCCATCATCCGCTACCCTCCTTAGGATGGCCAACTATGAGGCAATTCAAACTATCAAGAGTCTACTAGCTTCTGCCACAGTAACCCCAACCATTTCTTACCCCATCACCAACAGTTTCTGGACTCCAAGCAGCTAATTGATTTGTGTGGGGGGAGGGTGGCACAGTTCGGAATCAGACCCTTCAGCCCATCAGGACTGTGCCAATCCATTGACACTGATCCCATTGCAATCAATTCCCTCACAGATTCTTTCCCCCCACCTCCACCCACACTACTTGGGGTGGGGAGGGGCTGCAATTCTGCGGATGATAATCCCACCGACCCCAGCATGTTTTTTTGTATGGGAAGAAATCCAAGCCTGCGAGGAGAGCCCATGTGTGCACACGGCCACAGAGACGGGGATGGGACTGGGGTCTCGGTCCGACAAGCCTGCTAGCTCACCGTGATCATCATAGTGCGGCTCTTGCTCAGCACAGCGATTATCCCGAAGATGGCGAAGCAGAAGAAGGCGAAGCCAGTGAAGATGGCGATCCAGGCACCTGCAAACACATCATCCTTACCAGAGGCACCCAGTGCCGGGTAAACTCGGTATGGGTCCGTCACCACCCAGATGGTGACCGCGAATAGGGCCAACGCAGCTAGCTGGAAAGAGAGAGAGAGAGAGAAAGGGGAGGGGGCAGAAGAGAGAGCGGGAGTTCATGGGGGGGGAGAGTGAAGAAAGACAGGAAGAAAAGAGCAAATCAAAAGTGAAAGAGGGAGACAAGAAATGTGATATTAGATCAAATACATGATCCACCTCATCCACTCCTCAACCCTGTGACAGAGAACCACACCCCCACCCACAGTCCAGAAGGTAAACAGGACATTTGGCCCATCATGTCCATGCCTACCACTGTGAACCCATCTGTATTAGTCCTACCACCCAGCACCTACCTGGCCAGTAGCCCTTTCTCTGCTTGGGAGATTGAACTGCTCATCCAGACACCATCAGGGACAGTGCTTTCATTACTCTCTTGCTGTGTGTTCTGGGTACTCACCCAGCCGGGTGGAAGTTAGCTCCCCCTTCCAAATTTTCTCCCCATCCTTCAACCCAAATCTGCACTTCTAGTAGTTTCATCTTTCTTGAGCCTCAGGATAGGGAGACAGGGTGGTGAAGGTAGAGTTTGGCATGATGGTCGTCATAAGTTAGAGCAATGAGTACAGGAATTGGAACATCACATTTCAGCTGTACAAGACGTTGGTGAGACCACACTTGGCGTACTGTGTGTAGTTCTGGTCACCCAGCAATAGGGAGGATATCATGAAGCTGGAGAGGGTGCAGGAAAAAATCATGAGGATGTTACCAGGACTGGAGGGCTTGAGTTATAAGGAGAGACTGGACAGGTTGGTACTGTTTTCCCTGCAGTGAACGAGATTGAGGGGTGAACTTAGAGGTTTATAAAGACCATGAGAGGTGCAGGCAAGGTGGATGGTCACAGTCTTCCCCCTGGCTAGAGGACTCTGAAACTGAGAGGGAAAGATTTAAAGCAAAAACCTCACCCCTCCTGGTGGATACATGGATTGAGCTGCCCGAGGAGATGGTAGAGGTGTGTACAGTTGGAATATTTTGGTGATACTTGGACAGGTGCATGGAGAGGAAAGGATTGGACAGATTGCCAAATGCAGGATAATGGGGCCAACTCACATGAGAGTCTTGGTCACATGGATAAGTTAGGCAAAAGGGCCCAACAACCAACTCTTGTAGCAATAGTTTGACAGAATCTGATATTATTGCAATTTGTACTATTGTCTTCCTTGAATGCCGCTCCCCACCCTTCCTTTGTTGAATTGCTGTCTCTCCCAGGCATGGTGAGAACAAAAGTAAAGTGACTGATGTCTCCTCCCTTCAGTGGGGTGACCTTAGTTGATTCGGCTGAGGGAGGTGTACAGTGATAAACAAGCGTCATCGAGAAGAAACCAATGTTGTAATGATTGTGAATAAAGTTTGAGAGACTTGCTGAACCAAATTCCACTGCTCTTTTCCGAATTGTGCCTCCTAACAGGCCATGACTCACTGCCTCCTGTACCTGCGTCACTCAGCTGTCAATCTCCACACAGTCTGTCGAAACTTGGACCACATTCCCCCCCCGCCCCAACTACGTGCAAAATAATCTCTGATCCAAAACAACAGCCATTTCCCTCTCCACGAAGACTGCCAAGCCTTTTCTGGTTTTTAGCTGGGTTCATTTCCCTGAAGAAAATGAGGATATTCAGTCCATCTTATTCCTCTCTTCATCACCCATTCTCCCCCAAGACATAGCAGGAGAATTAGGCCATTTGGCCCATCAGGTCTGCTCCACCATTCCATCATGGCCGATTTATTTTTTCATCCTCAACCCCATTCCCTAGCCTTCTCCTCATAACTGTTTGTATGTCTAATGGTCTTATAGAGGTTGATTGGTTCTTGATTGGCCAGGGTGTCAAAGATTACAGAGAGAAGACAGGAGAATAAGATTGAGAAGGATAATAAATTAACCATGATGGAATGGCAATCATGAACACTACAAACTACATTTTTAAATATGCTTAATGACGTGGCCTCCACTGTCATCTGTGGCAATGAATTTCACAGATTCACCATCCTCATCTGCCCTTCCCCCAAGATTCTACCCCTCACCCAGACTTGGGGGTAAATTCACAGCAGACCCAGCCCACTCAGCTTATTTTTGGGGTGTGGGAGGAAGCCAGAGTACTCAAGAGAAACCTACAGGGTCACAGGGAGAACGTGCAAACTCCACTCAGACAGAACCGAGGTCCGTCTTTTGAGACTCTAGTTCTACAAGTACGCTCCCCACATCTGATGTTTGGAGTGCAGAGTCACTCCTTAGTTTGCAGCGTTCACACTTTCCCCATTAGTTGACCCGCAGAGAGCAGCTTGCAACAGGTTGGAACACTCATGGCTCCGTTCTCTGACCAGCGTTAATCAAAGTGAGCAACGACAAGCTTCTTACCAAAGGCACTTGGACAGGAAAGTTTTAAGAGGAGTAGGGGGATGGAGCAGTTAGGTTACTCGATGGCCAAGATCCCTCACCCACCAAACACAAGCCCAGCCTTGGACGGGGGTGGGGGATGGTACATACTTTCTTCCCGTTTACATCAACAGTGCAAAGATTGGAAGCTTCACGTTCCTAGGAGTGAACATTACCAGTAGCCTGTCCTAATCCAACCTCATTGATGCAATGACCAAGAGAGCTCAGCAGTACCTCTGCTTCTTCAGAGGCAAAAGAAAGTTGGTTTGTCCCACTTGAATCTCATTTTTTTTTCTTTAAAACGATGTACAATAAACATCATCCTATCCGGATGTATCACGACTTGGTACGACAACTGGTCTAGATGTGACCATGAGAAATTGCAGAGTTGTGGACACAGCTCAGCACATCATGAAAACAAACCTCCTCTCCATGGACTCTGGCCATTTCTCACCGCTGCAGTAAGCAGCCAGTGTAATCAAAGACCCCTTCTGCCCTGGACATTTTATCTTCTCTCCCCACCCATCAGGCAGAAGATACAAGAGTGTGGAAGCTTGTACCATCCAGTTCAAGGAAATCTTCAATCCCACTTATTAGAGTATTGAATAATTCCTCGTACAGCAAGATGGACTCTTGATCCCAATCCACCTTGTTATGACCTTGCACCACATCGTTTACCTGCAGTGCACTTCCTCTGTAGTTGTTACACTTTATCCTGCATTCTGTTATTTTGCCAATACACTGTGCAATGATCTAATCTGTCTGAACAGCATGCAAGACAAAGCAACACCCACCAAATGCTGGAGGAACTCAGCTGGTCATGCCTCTTTCATGGAAATGAATAAACATTTTGGGCTGAGATCTTTCATTAGCAATGGAAAGAAAGGGGGAAGGTGGCAGAACAAAAAGAGATGAGGGGAGAGGAAGGAAGATAGCTAGAAGGTGATAGGTGAAGGCAGGTGGATGGGAAAGGTAAATTGCTGAGGAGGAAGGAATCTGATAGGAGAGGGGAGTGGACCACAGCAGAAAGGGGAGGAGGGAACCGAGGGGGGAGGTGACTGGCTTCTTACCGCTTCTCACCTGCCTGAGTGAAGAACAGAAGAGAGGGAGGGATTTTTTTAAAAACTGGAAGGAGAAATCAATATTCATACCATTAGGTTGGAAGCTAGTTAGGCAGAATACAAGATGTCACTCCTTCACCAAGGGTAGCCTCATTGTGTCACAACAGGAGGCCATGGCCCAACATGCCAGAACAGGAATTGGGATTAACATGTTTGGCCACTGCGAAGTTCTGCTTTTGGCAGATAGAGCAGAGGTGCTCGATGAAGCAAACCATCTCCCAGTTTATGATAGGTCCCACCAATGTAGAGGAGGCTGCATCAGGAGCACCAGCCACGATAAATGACCCCAGCGGATTTGGAGATGAAGTGTTGCCTCACCTGTAAGGACTGTTTGTGGCCCTGAATGGAGGTGAGGGAGGTGGTGGATGGACAGTTGTAGCACTTTCGCTTGCAGGGACAAGTGCCAGGAGGGAGACTAGTGGGGAGGAGTGAATGGACAAGGCAATCACAGAGGGAGAGATCCTTCAGAAAGCAGAGAGTGGGAGTGAGGTAAAGATATGTTTGGTGGTAGGATCCCTTTGGAGATGGTGGAAGTTGCAGAGAGTGATGTGGAGGCTCATGGGGTGGTAGGTGAGGACAAGAGGAACTCTATTAGTGTTGAGGCAGCAGATGTGGGGTGAGCACAGATGTTTAGGAACTGGAGGAGATGCAGGTGAGGGCAGCATCAATGGTGAAGGAAGGGAAACACTGCTCTGAACAAGGAGGACATCTCTGATGTCCTGGTAAGGAACGCCAAGACTTGGGAACTGATGCAGCGGAGACAAAGGAACTGAAAAAACGCAAAAACATTTTAAAAAAGGAGACAGGGTGGGAAGAAGCTGTCAAGAAAACTGTGGGAATTGGTAGGTTAATAAAAGATGTTGGTCAACAGTTTGTCTTCAGAGATGGAGCCAGATTGGGGAGACAGGTGTTAGAAATGGAGCAAGTGAATTTAAGGACAGGGTGGAAGTTGGAGGCAAAGTTGATGAAATTGATGAGCTCAGCGTGGGTGCATGAAGCAACACCAACGCTTCATGCAATTATGGATGCCTCCTCCCCCCACACCTTTTTATTCTCTCATCTTCCTCCCTCCTTCCCAGTCCTGATGAAGGGTCTCGGCCCAAAATGCCAACTGTTTATTCATTTCCTCCAGCATTTTGTGTGTTGCTTTGGATTTCTCGTTTATGATTATGCAGGACAAGCTTTTCACTGAATCTCAGCTCGTGACAATAATAAGCTTAGTTAGCTTAGAGAGGTGGAGATTAGGTCAATGCTGGGAATCTTGAGCAACACCCAAACATTGACTGTTTCCTCCACAGATTATTTATTTATTGAAGTACATGTGGAACAGGCCAACCCCCCCAATTTAATCCTAGCCCGATCACAGGGCAATTTACAATGACCAATTAACCTACAAAGCCACAGGTCTTTGGACTGTGGGAGGAAACCCACACATTCATGGGGACAATATACAAACTCTTTACCGCAGCAACAAGAAATGCCTGACTTGCCAAGTTATTTCAACATCGTGCATATTGCTTAATTTAGAGAGGATGTTTCAGTTGAGGAATGGTCCAGTATCACCCCTGCCCTTCCTCTGAACCCAAGGCGTCACATTACAGTGCTGAGTCAGAGGATCCTGATAAAGGGTCTCAGACCAAAATATCAGCTGCTCATTCTCCTCCTTCGATGCTGCCTGAACTGCCTCCAGCATTTTGTGCGCTTTGCTCTAGGTTTACAACATCTGTAGAATCTTTTGCTGAAACAACTCTCTGAGCTCAGAGGGAACTAAGGAAGTTCTAGGAACCGGTTTGGGGAAATTCTGAGAATTTCTGTAGCATTCCTGTCAAGGGTGAGGCTAGACCCCTCTCACTGGGCAATGAGCACAGCGAGATGGGGTGGATGGGAGGAGAGAAAAGGAGGAAAATGTGGTGCATATCCAGGTGATAGAACTCCAACTTCACCCTCTGCTGGGTTCTTCCCACCCACCCCTTACCCTTCTGCTAGGCAACTCCCAGCCCTATCATCACCATTACCACACTCAAACCCCCATCCTAGGTGCCCACTGCCCCCAGATACTCACCCCTTCTTGCCCCCAACCTAATAACAGACTCATCTCACCACCCACCCAAAGCTAATTTCTAATACCGCCAGATCCACCCAAGGGTCCCCTCCAACACAGGAGCACTCACTCACCCCCTTGTCCACCCAGGGCTACTCCTCACGTCTGCCTCTTCTTTGACATGACCCCACCTGCTCTCCCCCCTCTCCACCATCAGTAGGCCCACTTGTCCCTCCCCCATACCCGAGGGTTCCACTCCCAGACAAGCACGGCAGACCCGCTTCCCCCCTCTCTGCACCCAGCAGGGCTTCGGTAAGCTGAATATCAATCACTTTCTTCAAGCCTCCACCCCAAGGTGCCCACTGTCAAAAACAGACACCCCCCCTACCCACAGACAAGGGTGCCACTGCCCATTGACATACCCACTCATGCCCTCCACTCTCCAAAAGGTGCTCAAAGCAACCAGATACAACCCACACATCCTTGTGAACAGACAAGTAGCCAACCCTTCTCCCTTAACACCCAAGGGTGCCACCGAAAGACACTGAGTGCACCACACCTCAAAGATCTCCCCTCCCCAGCTACACACACACACAGGCAGGTGATCCCACCCACCAGGCACCCAACACTCCAATCCTCGTCCACCCTCTCCAACTCACCTAGTTCATGTGTTCCCACTCCCCCTTTAGACAAAGTGATGTTTCCTTCCCAGCCCACCCGAGGGAGAAGGTGATGGCAAGGCTCCCCACTTCCCTGTACCAGTCCAAAACTCACCGCCAGCACGATCTTGCCGAAGATCAGGAGGGCCTTCAACCCTGCTGAGGCAGACATCTGACCCATGATTCTCGCTAGGCTCTTCCTGTGAACAGGAGGCAGAGAAGGCAGCCATGAGAAGAGAGGCAAAACACTAGTCCCCACCATCCCTCTCCCCAGGTTTAAACCTGTTCCGGGCGCACAATTGGCTGACTCGTTGGGAACTAGACATCGAGGTGAGAAAAGCACAGAGACCCCAACAACCCAGATGGTGGTTTAAGGCAGGTAAATATTGGCTCACTCCAAGCAAGAATCCACCAATATCATCCCCCTGGGCTCTAGTGGTCAACAGATCTCACTTGTCTCACTGGAAGTTGCAACACTGTGGTCCTGAGGTCAAACCTCCACTTGCCCATACTGTAGCCCCACCTTCTTCCAACCCCTCTCCCCCAGAATTTCCTGTCCCCGGAACTCTTACCACACCCTCATTCTGTTCCACCATCCCTCCCAAATACTCCAGGAAGATGTCCGGAATTGAACTCCAGTGCATTTGTCAGTTCCTGATGAAAGGTGAACCAGACTTTGGGAAATGCTCTCCCAAGTTGATCTGGTATTCCAAGAGATGTAGATGTAGGTAACCGTACAGAACAGGCCCATGATAAACACTACACAAAATTAAACCAAATCCCTTCTGCCTACACGATGTCTATATCCCTCCATTCCCTGCACATCTGCATACCCAAGATCCACTCAAATGCCTCCATCATATCTGTCTCCACCCCCACCCCTGGCAGTGCACATTTCTTTCTAAGTTTACCCCTCTCACCTTAAATGCATGCTCTCTCTTACTTGATATTTTTACCCTGGAAAAAAGACTCTTGGCTATCTACAACTCAAGAGATTCTGCCGATGCTGCAAATCTTGAGCAGCACACACAAAACGCTGGAAGAACTCAGCTGGTCAGCCAGCATCTATGGAGGGGAATAAACAGCTGACATTTTGGGCCGAGACCCTTCCTCAGGACCACCTACTCTATGTAGGTTTCTCTTCAGCCTCTGCTGAACAAACTCAAGTTTGTCTAACCTCTCCTTACTGAGCAGCATCCTGGTGAACCTCTTCTGCACCCTCTCCACAGCCTCCCTGTACTAAAGTGACCAGAACTGGGCACAATATTCCAATTGCAGCCTAACCCAAAGCTTTATATGGCTCTAATGTGACTTCCCATTTCAACCGTTGGAAAACAGCACAGGATGTCTACTCTATCTCTGCCTCTCAAACCTCTAGCAGGTCTCCCTCAGCCTTCACCACTCCAAGAAACCAACCCAGGTTTGTCCAACCTCTCTTTACAGCTCATGCTCTCTAATACAGTCAGCATCCTGGTGAATCCAAGCCATCTCATTCCTACTTTAAGGACATTCTCCCCTTTTCTCTCTCATGTCTCCTTCCTCTTAAACCTCTTCTGCACGTTTTCTAAAAGCCTGCACATCCTGTCCATGAGGTGCAGGCTTCCCACTAAAACCCAGGAGGAGGTCCCTTCCCCACTCAGTGTGCTCAGAAGGTACCGAGCCTCCTGGAGATTTGGAACTTCTCTCCTCCCTCTTACACGATCTCAGAAACACCAGGGGGTTTCCTGCAATCACCAGAGGCTCCACTTCTGCACCGAGACACAGACAGATACCACAGCACAATTTGGGGCTGGGGTTACAAAGGAAACCAATATCCACTCATATTGTGACACTCAAACCTGTCACAGACCCTCTGAGGGAGTGGAGCATTACTGGGATCTGTCCTTATGTTCCCAGCTTCTGTGACCTTCTTCTGCCCCCCCCCCAATGTCTTGAGAAGCAATTGTACACCCCCCCCCAGCACCCCCTTGCCGCTGAGATGAAAAAAAAACCTGCTTCCACCTGTTTCAGGAAGAGATCTAAGCCTCAGGAAAATTTACTTAAATGGATGACCCACGATTCTCATTCCTAAAAGAACAATCCTGGCTCCCGGCTCTTCTGAGACGTGTCCTTTTCTTACTACCACCAGAGGGAAGGTGCAGGAGCCTAAAGACACACGCAATATTTTGGGGACAGATTCTTCCCCTGCACCATCAGATTTCTGAAGGGACAATGAACCAATTTGTGAAGACCATCTCACTATTTTTACACAACTTTGTTTTGTTTTAATCTATTATAATTTAGTTTTTTAAAATTTTAACTGCTGCTGCAAAGCAAAATTCACAACGTACATCAGTGAAATTGAACCCGATTCTGATCCTAGTGAAGGAAAATATGACACCTTAAGGAGGTCTCAGTCTGATTCAGGGAGAAAGTTATTTTCCTCGGTAATGGACTGAGGCCCCCATAAGGCATCATATCTCATCTCAGTCCAGCCCTTTCTCATGGTTCCCATAGATATAGGCTCAGCCTGCCTGACCTTTCCTTCAAGACAACTGAGCCATTTTAGTATCAGTTGAGTGCTTAGCCAGTGAGCTAGCATTCCTCAGAGATCATCCCCTGAGCAACAGGTTAAGAAGGCAGGAAATTAAAAGCCACACCCAAGAACTGAAGGAACATTGATAGCAAAGTTTGTAAATGCTCAGGTATGTGGGGAGGATAATCAAAACAGCTAAATAAACTTTCAGGAAGGTAGGATGCATACAATTCTGCCTTCTCATGACAAAAATACAGACAGCTTTCAGCAGGAATGTTAATAAAAACTTAACAAAAAAAAACCGGTGCAGGAGCCCAGATAGGTTAGGTCACACCTGAGGAGATTGCAGATGTTGGAAATTTTCGATTAACATGCAAACTGCCAGTGGATCTTAGCAGGTTGAGCAGCATCAACGGGTGCAGGGAGTGGCCAGTTGATCTTTCCATAAGCCAGGAGCAAAATTAGGCCACTCGGCCCATCGAGACTGCTCCACTATTTGACCATAGCCAATTTGTTATCCGTCTCAATCCCATTTTCCTGCCTTCTCCCCATAACCTTTGATGCCCTGACTAATCAAGAAGCCATGAATCTCTGCTTTAAATATACCCAATGGCTTGGCCTCCAGAGCCGTCTGTGGCAATGAATTCCACAGATTCACCACCCTCCTGTTCTAAAGGGCATCCCTCTATTCTGAGGCTGTACCGTCTGATCCTAGAAACACCCTCTCCACAACCACTCAGGTCCCTTTACCTGGACTGAAATAATATTCTGGAAAGTTAAGACACATTTCAAGAATACAAAGTTAGACCAAAGTTATTGAAATCAGGTTCTGATCACCCCCTGTTGATGAAACTAGCTGCCCGTTTGCCTACAAACCAGCAGTAACTCTGAATTCCTGTCTGGCTCCTGGTCCCCAACACCACAATCACAACTGGTTTTAACGTCCACTAGCACCTCCAGGTAACTGCTTCTCTCTCTCTCTCCCCGATCAGCCCTCCCTGCCTGAACTTTATAAAGAACATTCCTTCCCAGGGAGGAAAGTAGGGCGAAAGTCAAGACTCCCCAAGGAGAAAATTCAGCTCACCCTCAGTGTAAATGACTGAGACCTTATTTTGAAATGGTGGGTGGGGGGGGGGGGAGTGTCCTACATTGCATCGGATATCAAATTTTTAAGCAGTTTGGGATAGTTCTCTACCAGCCCTCCTCCAAACTTTCCTGAGCACTTTTTAATAAAACACCACCTTGTCAAGATCTTTCCCTCTCTGTCTGTTCTCCACCACCCCTTATCTTCTATACACAGCCACCCTGTCACATTTCAAAATTGATTGTCATTTGTGTGTGACACGCACACCCTTTTGTGATCTGTTTACCCCCTCCATCCCCGAATCTTACACACACAACCACCTTGTTCAGACGTTTGGGGTCTCTTTCCCTCTCTCCTCGCTACAGAATCACATTCTTCCCGCCTCCCATCCTCCCTCCACTCACTTTTGAACTTCCAGTCCCTTCCCCTCACCTGTCTATACACACCTGTTTGGACGTTTTGAGAGCCCTCCAGCATGTTCATTTCACTCCGTCCCATCCTCCCTCCCACCCTAACCTCCTTTCTTATCCACCTTCTTACACACTTTGTATTATACTCACACCTGTCTGTATTTCCCACCTTCCCTCCCTCCTCTCTCTCTCCCCTGAACTTACTTTCCCCACCAAAACCCCTTTCTCACCCTACATTCTATACACATTGGTCAAGACTTTTAGAACTCCCCCCCCCCACATCGATTTCTTCTTCCACTCACCATCCTGAACTTTCTTTCCCCTCAGCCCCGACTCTCATCAAGACTTTCTGATGTCATCTTTCTCTCCTTTCCCACATCCAGCTTGTATTCCTTTTCTCAAAACTTTCTCTTTCCCGCCCTCTGTCTCTCTCAATCCCCTTTCTCATCCCACATATACACACTTCTGAAGACATTTTGCGAATTTCTCCCCACCCCACACAGACAACCCTTCGGAAATGTTTCTTCCCCCAGCCTTACCTGCAGACCCACAGCCAGACTATCCAAACACCTGTGCCGTCGATACCTAAATGCCGCACTCAACAAACCTGTCCACTTCTTCTCTGACGTCACACGGGGCAGGAAGCAAGAGGCGGAACCTGGATTCATCTGGCATCTGGATCGAACCAGCTGCTCCGGGGCGTGAGGCGTGAGATAAAGCCGGAGTGGTTCGCAAACTTTAACTCACCCGGGCGGATAAATAAAGACTAAACTCTCGGTGAAACTTGTCCAGACATGAAATAATTGTGTGTGTGTGTGTGATCCGACCCCCAATGAGAGTCCGTGAGTGTATGAGACCCGTTCTCCGATGAGGTTCAGTTGAGTGTGTGTGTATCACTGTGGGAAAGGGGTGAAAGATATGAGAAGGGAGTGGAATGTAGGGCAGGTGGGGGGCAAAAGATTAGGGGAGCAAAAGGGGGCATTAGGTTGGGGAGGTACGAGGGCAGGATAGTAGAACAAGGGGGCGAGGGTGGGGGAAAGAGAGAGGGAGAGTGGGAAAGGAGAGAGAGATGAGGGAGGGAGAGGTGGAGGGAGATGTGGTGGGAGATAGACATGATGGGGAGGGTGAGAGAGAGAGAGAGAGAAGGGAGTGGAGGAGTGGGTTTTGGGATGGAAGGCCTGGCTGGGATGAAGAGGGGTGAAGGGAGAGTTGTGTGTGAGTTCACACGTAGTTTGGACACGTCTGTGGATCCACATGAACTGACAGCCCCCTGCTTCCCTTGTGGGGCATTTCTACCCAGTGGAACAGGCTGGTTTGCCACTGATATACCCTGCAGGCTGAACGTTAATGGGAACCTCCTCTCCTGCACCCTATCCCTCCATCCCTCCCCACACCACCCGCCACAATTCCTGTCTACCCCTCTTCCACTCCCTCTCTCTTACCCTCCTAACCCCTCTCTCCCCTTCTCTCTCCTCTTTCTTCCCCCACTTCATCTCTCTCACCCCTATAGCTCACTTCTGCTTACCTCCTTCTCTCTACCCCCTCCCTCCCACTCTCACCCACTCTACCTCTCATCCCTCCCTCTCTTTCTATCTATTCCTTTTTCTATCCTTTTTTCTTGCGTTTCACAGTCATCCCCTCCTGAACGTTCGCTCACCTCACTTGCTCCCCCCTTCCCTCCATAATCTTTCCCTATCACAGCTCCCTCTCACACACCCTTCTACCCCTTCCTCTCTCACTCCTGTCATACGTCGGCCAACTGGTGGGATCTTCACACTCTCACTGTTGCAGTGGGAGGTTCCCAAATGGAGGCAATCATACCAGTGCCCAAGAAGAGCAGTGTGATCTGCCACAACATTCACATCTACGTTGATGAAGTGCTTTGAGAAGCTGCTTATGGTCAGAATCTACTCCTGCCTCAGGACTCACTGCAATCTGCCTATCACTACAATAGGTCTACAGCAGACGCAACCTCACTGGCTCTCCGCTCGGCCTTGGATCAATAGTAATCCCTACACCAGGCTGCTGCTTGCTGATTACAGCTCAGCATTCAGCACAATCATACCCTCAGTTCTAATCAACAAACTTCAAAACCTGGGCCTCAGCAACTGTGGACCCTTGACCTCATGGGCGGGAGACCACAGTCCGTGCGGATCAGAAATAACATCTCCTCTTTGCTGACATTCAACACTGGCGCACCTCAAAGATGCGAGCTTAGCCCACTGCTCTACTGTCTCTACACCCGTGACTCTGTGGCTAGGCACAGCTCAAACACCATCTATAAATTCACCGATGACACAACCGTGGTTGGCAGGACGTCAGGTGGCAACGAGGAGCGAGGGAGATCAGCTCGTCGAGTGCTGTTGCAACGTCAACGTAGCACTCAACATCAGTAAGGGCAAGGAGTTGATGGTGGACATCAGGAAGGAGAGGTCAGCAGAAAACACACTAGTCCCCATTGAGGGGTCAGCAGAGGAAACAATGAGCAGCTTCAAGCTGCTGGGTGTCAACATCTCAGGGGATCAACATATTGATGCAACCTTGAAGAAAGTAATTTGAATTGAATTGTCTTTATTACTTATATCCTTCATATACATGAGGAGTAAAAATCTTTACGTTACGTCTCCATCTAAATGTGCAATGTGCAATTTATAGTAATTTGTAATAAATAGTACGTACAACAGGACAGTCAATATAACATAGAAATACAGTTGTATCAGCATGAATTAATCAGTCTGATGGCCTGGTGGAAGAAGCTGTCCCGGAGCCTGTTGGTTTTGGCTTTTATGCTGCAGTACCGTTTCCTGGATGGTAGCAGCTGGAACAGTTTGTGGTTCTGGTGACTCAGGCCATTGATGATCCTTCGAGCCCTTTTACACACCTTTCTTTGTAAATATCCTGAATAGTGGGAAGTTCACACCTCCAGATTTGGTGGGCTGTCCGCACCACTCTCTGCAGAGTCCTGTGATTAAGGGAGGTACAGTTCCATACCAGGCAGTGATGCAGCCAGTCAGGATGTCTCAATTGTGCCCCTGTAGAAAGTTCCTAGGATTTAGGAACTCATGCCGAACTTCTTCAACTGTCTGAGGTGAAAGAGGTGCTGTTGTGCTTTTCCACCACACAGCCGGTACGTACAGACCACGTGAGGTCGTCAGTGAGGAAGTTAAAGCTGTTCACCCTCTCAACCCCAGATCCATTGATGTCAATAATTGGGATTAGCCTTCTCCATTCCTCCTGTAGTCCACAACCAGCTCCTTTGTTTTTGTGACATTGAGGGAGAGGTTGTTTTTCTGACACCACCATGTCAGGGTGATGACTTTTTCTCTGTCGGATGCCTCATTATTATTTGAGATTAGGCCAATCAAATTTAATTAGCAGATTGGAGCTGTGGGTGGTGACACAGAGGGTAAATGAGGGGCTCAGGACGTAGGCCTGATGGGCACCTGTGTTGAGAGTCAGAGGGGCAGAGGTGAGGAAGCCCACTCTTACCACCTGCTGGCAATCTGACAGGAAGTCCAGGATCCAGTCACACAAGGCAGGGTGAAGGCCGAGGTGTCTGAGCTTCTTGTAAAGCCTGGAAGGAATTATGGTGTTGAATGCTGAACTGTAGTCCAAGAACAGCATTCTCACGTAAGCATCCTTCTTCTCCAGCTGCGGCTATTATCTGTCGAGTATCAAAGTACAAATATGTCACCACGAGGCACAATTTTTTGCGGGCATTCACAGTAGAACAGCGAAATACAATAGAATCAGTGAAAAACTATGCACGAAGACTGACAACCACTGTCAAAGTGAGTCTCAAGTCCTTGAGAGTGAGTCCATGGGTTGTGGAATCAGTTCGGCGTTAAGGTAAACGAAGTTGTCCACCCTGGTTCAGGAGCCTGATGGCTGAATGGTAATAACTGTTCATGAACCTGGTGGTGTGGCCACCTAAAGCTCCTGTACCTCCTGCCCGACTGACACCAGTGGCTATACTTCATTTGGTATGTCAACATGGGCACAACCATCCCTGCCTTCAAAAACCCCGATCTTAGAAGGGATGTACCGATGTTGGAGAGAGTTCAGAGAAGATTTACAAGGATGATTCCTGGAATGCAGGGGCTAACATATGAGGAGCGTTTTTCGGCTCTTGGACTGTATTCATTAGAGTATAGAAGAATGAGAGGGGATCTCATAGAAACATTTGGAATGTTGAAAGGCTTGGACAGAGTAGATGTGGAAAGGCTGGTTCCTTTGGTGGCTGAGTCCAGGACAAGCGGCCACGGCCTTAGAATTAGAGGGTACCCATTTAAAACAGAGATGAGGAGAAATATTTTTAGCCAGAGGGTCGTGGATCTATGGAGAAAAAGCCGGAAATTGGAACAAGATGGGAGAATAGTTTAGCTCATGGTGGAGTGGCGGAGCAGACTCGATGGGCCGAATGGCCTACTTCTGCTTCTTTGTCTTGTGATCTTGTGACATCTTCAAGAAACCACCATCCATCACTAAGGCCCCTCACCATCCAGGACATCCCCTCTTCTCATTACTAGCATCAGGGGGGGAGGTACAGGAGCCTGAAGACCCACACTCGGTGATTCAAGAATAGCTTCTTCCCCTCTGCCATCAGATTTCTGATCAGTCCATGAACCCACGAATGCTAATTTGTGTTTGTTGCATTATCTTTATTAGTTTGTAATTTATTGTCATTTTATGTTCTTGCCCTGTACTGATGCCAAAAAAATAAATTTCACATAAGCCAGTGATAATAAACCTTATTCCTTCTCTCTCTGACTTCTCATAGTAACCCGTCCTTCAGTGAGGGTCAGTTCTTGGGACCTACTGCCTCCATCTCCGTCTCTCTTTCTCTCTCAAAGTTCAAAGTAAATTTATTATCAAAGTACATATACGTCACCGTATACAACCCTGCGGTTTGTTTTCTTGCAGGCATACTTAGTAAATCCAAGAAACACAATAGAATCAATGAAAGACCACACCCAAACAACCAACGTGCACAAGACAACAAACTGAGAAAATTTTAAAAAATAAACAAACAAATAAATAAATAAACAATAACTATTGAGAATATGAAATGAAGAGCCCTTGACAGTGACTCTATAGCTTGTGGGAACAATTCAGTGATGGGCCAAGTGCATTTGAGTGAATGTTATCCCCACTGGTTCTAGAGCTTGATGGTCGAGGGGTAATAACTGTTCCTAAACCTGGTGGTGTGGGTTGTGGGGCTCCTGTACCTTCTTCCTGATGACAGCTGTGAAAAGACAGCGTGGCCTGGATAGTGGGGGTCCCAGATGACGGATGCTGCTTTCCTATGATGACACTCTGTGTAGATGTGCTCAATGGTGGGGAGGGCTTTAACCGCAATGGACCAGCCCTCAGCCATTACTTTTTGTAGGGTTTTCCATTCGAGGGCATTGGTGTTTCCATACCAAGCCATCGTGCAGCCAGTCAATATGCTCTCTGCCACATATTTGTCAAAATTTTAGATGCCATACCGAATCTTCACAAACTTCTAAGGGAATAGAGGTGCTGGTGTGCTTTCTCCATAATTGTACACGTGTAGGGCCCAGGATAGGGCTTCCAAAATGATAACATCAAGGAATTTAAAGTTGATGACTCTTTCCACCTATGATCCTCTGATGAGGACTGGCTCATGGACCTTTGGTTTCCTCCTCCTGAAGTCAATATTCAGCTCCATGGTCTTGCTGATATTGAGTGACAAGCTGTTGTGGCACCACCCAGCCAGATTTTCAAACTCACTCCTAAATGCTGATTTGTCACCTTTGATTTGGCCAAAGGCAGTGGTGCCATCAGCAAACTTAAATACGGCGTTGGAGCTATGTTCAGCCTCACAGCCATAGGTGTAAGGGGGGCTAAAGCACACAGCCCTCTGGTGCACCTGTGCTGATGGAGATTGTGGAGGAAATGTTGTTGCCAATCTGAACTGATTGGGATCTGCAAGTGAGGAAACAGAGGATCCAATTGCACAAGGAAGTATTGAGGCCAAGGCCTTGAAGCTTATTGATTAGTTTTGAGGGGATGATAGTATAGAATGGAGAGTTGTAATCAATAAAGAGCATCCGTATGTATGCATCTTTCCTGTCTAGATGGTCGAGGGTTGAGTGAAGAGCCAACGAATGGCATCTGCTCTGGATTTGTACTAGTAGGCAAGTTGGCCTGGATTCAAGTCAGTTCTCAGGCAGGAGTTGATATATTTCATCACCAACCTCTCAAAACACTTCATCACAGTGGATGTAAGTGCTACTGGATGATAGTCATTGGGGAAGATTACCACGTTCTTCTTGGGTACCAGTATAATTGAAGCATTTGGGTGCCTCAGACTGCCAAAGTGAGAGGTTAAAGGTATTGGTGAATGCGGCAGCCGATTGATCAGTGCAGGGCGTTGGAATTTGGCCAGGGACCCCAACTGGGCTGGATGCTTTTTGTGGGTCCAGTTCTCACATCGGTCTCAGAGACAGAAATCACAGGGTTATCTGGGGCTGTGGAGGTTCGCGAAGCTTCCTCCATGGTCTGACGGTCAAAGTGAGCATAGAAGGCATTGAGCTCATCTGGAAGTGAAGCGTTGCAGTCACCTATGTCTCTGGGCTGATAGTTTTCAGGCCCTGGCTCGGCTGTAAAATATCCTCCAGGTTTGGTCCAGAATTGCCATTTTGCCCGTGAGATGGCTTTCTGGAGATCGTACCTGGACCTCTTGTTATTAACTTGGTTGCCAGACTTGAATACCACGAATCTGGCCTTCAACAGATTGTGGATCACATGGTTTGCCCAGGGCTAGGGCGCTCTCTCTCCCTCCCACTGTAGCAGTACCTCCGCTGGACGACTGGAGGCGCCTGTGAGCTGCAGCCGGCGCGGTGGGAGGTGTTTTCACACCAGTGAATCTGCCTCAGTATTTCTGTGCGAGAGGCGGTGTCTGCTCTCAGAGCCCAGCGCGGAGAAACAGAGGCGCAGAGAGAAAGCGAGACATTCGCAAAAACAACCTCGGAGCTGTACAGCGGGTCAGGATGGTGTTGGTAGCGTTCGGCTGCTGGAGAGAGATCGGCCTCTGGTTGCTGTGCTTTGTCGCTGGGGCGCTGGGTGTGGAGGTGAGTCCTTGTATGAAGCCGGATCAGTGTCGATGTCAAAGCGCCTCTCACTCTCTCTCTCTCCCGCCCTCCCTCCCTCCATCTCCCAGGATTGTCTGAAAATGCACGGCGTGCAGGGAGAGGGGGACGAGGAAGGAGAGGGGGATATGATGGGAGCAATGGTGGGATTGGGGGAGAGGGAGGGTGGAGAGCAGGATGGGGAGGGAAGGGATAGAGGTGAGAGAGGCGGTGGAGAGGGAGGGCGGAGGTAGGGATGGGGAGGAAAAGGAATGGAGAGAGATGGGAGGAATGGAAAGAGATGGGTGGAGAGAGGGAGATGGAGAGACAGGGCAGAGGAAGATGGAGGGACTGTGACAGAGGATGGAGAAGGTGTAGCAGAAGGGGAGTGCGGGAGAACGATGCAGAAATGGGAGTGGGAGATTGAAGAGCGATGAGGCCAGAGAGGTGTCAGATTTTAAGAGAGGAGGGATGAGGTAGTGATGGGTGGGGATCTGGAGAAATGTAAGGTAAACGAGGGGGTAGGCAGAGGGTGGCGAGAGAGGGAGAGACAATGGGTAACTGTGGGCATGCAATCAGACAATGGGTGATTGTGGTGACGTTACTGTGACCGTCGAGAGACGCAGAGACGGCAGCGCTGACACCGACTGGTATCTCAGTCGGTCAGCAGCTGGCAACGGGGGAAGGGCTGGGCTGGGGTGGGGTGGCCGAGGCAGGGAAGGACTGGGGGAGGGAGATGAATTGGGGGGGGGGGGAGAGAGAGAACGAAGGTGACAGAGGGAAAAGGGGAGAGGTAGGGAGAATGGGGGAAAGAAACGAGGGGAGCAGGAAGAGAGGAGGGTGAGAAATGGAGATGGGGGGAGGTGAAGAGAGAGTTGGGAGGAGAGAAGGGGGGCAGAGATAGGGTACAGGGAGATGGGGGAGGCGGTGCGAGGGAGACACAGAAGGAGGTGAGGAGAGGGATCAGCCAGTCAGAACAGTGCAGACGAGGCTGGATCAAGGAGACCTTGAGACGAGCAGACTAAAGGTTAACAAATCAGGGAGAGAGCACAGTCAGGGGGAAGACAGGGGAAGGGCAGGGACAGAAGAGAGAAGGGACAGAGGGAGGAAAGGTGGGGCAGAATGAAGGGCTGGGAGAGAGTGGAGAAAAATGAAGGGTAGGATAGAGGGAATGAGAGGGAAGGAAGGGGAGGATGGAGGAAGCAAATGACAGCGAAGGAGCTAAGGGAAGGTAGGGAGCGAGGGATAAGGGGAGGTGGAGAGGTATAGTTGGAGGGGGAGAGGGAGGTGGAGGGTGAAAGGGGAAGTGGAGGGGAGAGGGGGCGATGAAGGGGAGGGAAGAGGAGGGAGTGGGAGGGGCGAGGGAGATGGAGGGGTAGGGGAGTGAGAAGATGTGGAAAAGAGAGGAAAGTGGAGAAAAGGAGACAGTGATGACGAGGGAGGGATGGAAGGAGAAAGTGGAGAGAGGCAGGAAGAGAATGGGGCAGGGTGTAGGGAGAGGGAGAATAGGGCAGGGTATAGGGAGAGAGCGAATGGGGCAGGGAATAGGGGAGAGAGGGATGTGGTAGGGTGTAGGGGGATTGAGGAATGTGGTAGGGTGTAGGGGGAGAGAGAATGGAGCAGGGTGTAGGGAGAGGGTAAATGGGGCAGGGTGTAGGGGGAGAGAGAATGGGGCAGGGTGTAGGGAGAGAGAGAATGGGGCAGGGTGTAGTGAGAGGGAGAATGGGGCAGGGTGTAGGGAGAGGGAGAATGGGGCAGGGTGTAGGGGAGAGAGGGATGTGGTAGGGTGTAGGGGGAGGGAGAATGCGGTAGGGTGTAGGGAGAGGGAGAATGGGGCAGGGTGTAGGGAGCGGGAGAATGGAGCAGGGTATAGGGGAGAGAGGGATGTGGTAGGGGGTAGCGGGAATAGAAAATGGAGCAGGGTGTAGGGGGAGGGAGAATGGGGCAGGGTGTAGGGAGAGAGAGAATGGGGCAGCGTGTAGGGAGAGGGAGAATGGGGCAAGGTGTAGGGAGAGGGAGAATGGGGCAGGGTGTAGGGAGAGGGAGAATGCGGCAGGGTATAGGGGAGAGAGGGATGTGGTAGGGTGTAGGGGGAGAGAAGGATGTGGTAGTGTGTGGGGGGAGAGAGAGAATGGAGCAGGGTCTAGGGAGAGGGTAAATTGGGCAGGGTGTAGGGAGAGGGAGAATGGGGCAGGGTGTAGGGGGAGAGAGAATGGGACAGGGTGTAGGGAGAGGGAGAATGGGGCAGGGTGTAGGGAGAGGGTGAATGCGGCAGGGTGCAGAGGGAGAGAGAATGGGGCAGGGTGTAGGGAGAGGGAGAATGGGGGAGGGTGTGGGGGAGAGAGGGATATGGTAGGGTGTAGGGGGAGAGAGGGATGTGGTCGGGTGTAGGGGAGAGAGGGATGTGGTAGGGTGTATGGGGAGAGAGAATGGGGCAGGGTGTAGGGAGAGGGTAAATGGGGCAGTGTGTAGGGGGAGAGAGAATGGGCCAGGGTGTAGGGAGAGGGAGAATGGGGCAGGGTGTAGGGAGAGGGAGAATGGGGCAGGGTGTAGGGAGAGGGTAAATGGGGCAGGGTGTAGAGGGAGAGAGAAAGGGGCAGGGTGTAGGGAGAGGGAATGGGGCAGGATGTAGGGAGAGGGAGAATGGGACAGGGTGTAGGGAGAAGGAGAATGGGGCAGGGTGTAGGGAGAGGGAGAATGGGGCAGGGTGTAGGGGAGGGAGAATGGGGCATGGTGTAGGGAGAGGGAGAATGGGGCAGGATGTAGGGAGAGGGAGAATGGGGCAGGGTGTAGGGAGAGGGAGAATGCGGCAGGGTGCAGAGGGAGAGAGAATGGGGTAGGGTGTAGGGAGAGGGTAAATGGGGCAGTGTGTAGGGGGAGAGAGAATGGGGCAGGGAGTAGGGAGAGGGAGAATGGGGCAGTGTGTAGGGAGAGGGAGAATGGAGCAGGGTGTAGGGAGAGGGAGAATGGGGCAGGGTTTAGGGGGAGAGGGAGAATGGGGCAGGGTGTAGGGGAGAGAGGGATGTGGTAGGGTGTAGGGGGAGGGAGAATGCGGTAGGGTGCAGAGGGAGAGAGAATGGGGCAGGGTGTAGGGAGAGGGAGAATGGGGGAGGGTGTGGGGGAGAGAGGGATGTGGTAGGGTGTAGGGGGAGGGAGAATGCGGTAGGGTGTAGGGAGAGGGAGAATGGGGCAGGGTGTAGGGAGCGGGAGAATGGAGCAGGGAATAAGGGAGAGAGGGATGTGGTAGGGGGTAGGGGGAATAGAGAATGGGGCAGGGTGTAGGGGGAGGGAGAATGGGGCAGGGTGTAGGGAGAGAGAGAATGGGGCAGCGTGTAGGGAGAGGGAGAATGGGGCAGGGTGTAGGGAGAGGGAGAATGGGGCAGGGTGTAGGGAGAGGGAGAATGGGGCAGGGTGTAGGGAGAGGGAGAATGGGGCAGGGTGTAGGGGAAGAGAGGGATGTGGTAGGGTGTAGGGGGAGGGAGAATGCGGTAGGTTGTAGGGAGAGGGTAAATGGGGCAGTGTGTAGGGGGAGAGAGAATGGGGCAGGATGTAGGGAGAGGGAGAATGCGGCAGGGTGCAGAAGGAGAGAGAATGGGGCAGGGTGTAGGGAGAAGGAGAATGGGGGAGAGAGGGATGTGGTAGGGGATAGGGGGAGAGAGGGATGTGGTAGGGTGTATGGGGAGAGAGAATGGGGCAGGGTGTAAGGAGAGGGTAAATGGGGCAGTGTGTAGGGGAGAGACAATGGGGCAGGGTGTAGGGAGAGGGAATGGGGCAGGATGTAGGGAGAGGGAGAATGGGACAGGGTGTAGGGAGAAGGAGAATGGGGCAGGGTGTTGGGAGAGGGAGAATGGGGCATGGTGTAGGGAGAGGGAGAATGGGGCAGGGTGTAGGGGGAGAGAGAATGGGGCAGGGTGTAGGGAGAGGGAGAATGGGGCAGTGTGTAGGGAGAGGGAGAATGGGGCAGGGTGTAGGGAGCGGGAGAATAGAGCAGGGTGTAGGGGGAGAGAGGGATGTGGTAGGGTGTAGGGGGAGAGAGGGATGTGGTAGGGTGTAGGGGGAGAGAGAATGGGGCAGGGTGTAGGGAGAGGGTAAATGGGGCAGTGTGTCGGGGAGAGAATGGGGCAGGGAGTAGGGAGAGGGAGAATGGGGCGGTGTGTAGGGAGAGGAAGAATGGGGCAGGGTGTAGAGAGAGAGCGAATGGGGCAGGGTGTAGGGGAGAGAGGGATGTGGTCGGGTGTAGGGGAGAGAGGGATGTGGTAGGGTGTAGGGGGAGAGAGAATGGGGCAGGGTGTAGGGAGAGGGAATGGGGTAGGGTGTAGGGAGAGGGAGAATGGGGTAGGGTGTAGGGAGAAGGAGAATGGGGCAAGGGTGTAGGGAGAGGGAGAATGGGACAGGGAGTAGGGAGAGGGAGAATGGGGCAGGGTGTAGGGAGAGAGAGAATGGGGCAGGGTGTGGGGGAGGGAGAGTGGGGCAGGGTGTAGGGAGATGGAGAATGGGGCAGGGTGTAGGAAGAGGGAGAATAGGGCAGGGTGTAGGGAGAGAGAGAATGGGGCAGGGTGTAGGGGGAGGGAGAGTGGAGCAGGGTGTAGGGGGAGGGAGAATGGGGCAGGGTGTAGGGAGAGAGAGAATGGGGCAGGGTGTGGGGGAGGGAGAGTGGGGCAGGGTTTAGGGAGATGGAGAATGGGGCAGGGTGTAGGAAGAGGGAGAATAGGGCAGGGTGTAGGGAGAGAGAGAATGGGGCAGGGTGTGGGGGAGGGAGAGTGGGGCAGGGTGTAGGGAGATGGAGAATGGGGCAGGGTGTAGGAAGAGGGAGAATAGGGCAGGGTGTAGGGGGAGATAGGGATGTGGTAGGGTGTAGAGGGAGAGGGAATGGGGTAGGGTTTAGTCTGAAAGGGAATGGTGATGGATGTAGGGAGTGAGAGACAAAGAGAGCAAATAGGGTACAGTGTAGTAAGAGACAGATGGAGTTGGGTGTAGGGAGAGGGAGGAAATGGAGTAGGGTGTAGGGAGAGAGGGGGGAATAGGATAGGATGTAAGGAAGGAGGGATGAATGGGGTATAGTGACGGATGAGGGAGAAAATGGGGTAGGACGTAGGGAGTGGAAGGGCATAGAGTGAAGGAGAGAATGGGGAAGGTGTTGGTAGAGAAAGGGAATGAGGCGGTGTAGGGAGTGAGAGAGGAAATAGCAAAGGGTGTAGGGAGAGGGAGTGGATAGGGTGTAGGGAGGGAGGGAATGGGGTCGGGTTTTGGGAGGGAGAGAATGTGGTAGGGTTTTGGGAGATACAGGAAAAGGGGTAGCATGTAGAGAGAGAGGGAATGTTGGTTGCAGGGAGAGAAAGGGAATGTGGTAGACTAGTGAGAGAGTGAGGTAATGGGGCAGGGAGGGAGAGTGGGAATGTAGGATATAGGGAGAGAAAAGAAATGTGGTAGACTAGCAAGAGAGGGACGTAATGGGGTAGGGGTTAGGGAGGGAGAGCGGGAATGCGGTAGTGTGTACAGAGAGAGCAAGGCAGACTGGAAGATTTATGAGTGGCAAATGAGAGTTACTAAAGACAGCAGGGACAGGGTTGGATGGGGAGAGTGTAATGAAGAGGGAGAGGAGGGGTCGAATGTGATTGAGGGAAGGGTGGAGTTTCATACAGAGACTGTGGAGAGAGAGGGAGGAGTAGATGAGTGTGTTGGAGTCGCAGTGAGGAACATTGGTGAGGCGGGGAGACAGGACAGTGAGGGGAGGAAATGTGGAGGATGACCTGCCACAACAGACTCGTCCCGTGATTGGAGCTGACTGCAGTCAGCCCAGGAGCTGTGAAACATGGGGAGAGGGAGCATGCTTCTCTCCTAGAAAATATCTGACCTCTATATTGAAATTTCACAGCAGGACCAACATATGCCAGAAATTTCCAGCATCAAAGGAAAGCCAAGACTGGGGCTGGAAAGGAGCTGGGGGCAATGTGTTTAAGGACTAGGGGAGACCTCCATCACACCTCAAACCGAACTTCAGCCTTCATCCCAAGACCTGAACTCACCCCAGCTCTGGAGTACCCAGGTCACATCCAGTCACACAGAGATAGAGTGGGGAACCGCCATGTCTGTGATCCCCTTTGGCCCCTACACTGCTCCCCATCTCAGAAACCCTCTAGAGCCCACACAAATCTCATCTCTGTATTCCTCTACACTGTGCGTGTGTGTGTGTGTGTGTGTGTGTGTTTCTCTCAATAGGGAGGCATTCCTCATCATGGACCTTCACCTTCAGAGACCTGCCATTTTTCATTACCGCTGTCAAGGAGCAAGTACCGGAGGCTCAAGACCCACACTCAATGATTCAGGAACAGCTTCTTCCCCTCCGCCATCAGATTTCTGAATGGTCCATGAACCCACGAACACAACGTCACGATTCCTCTTTTGCACTGATTCTCTATTTTGTGATTCTAAACTTTAGTGATTTTTATGACTTTAAATGTTTTGCTAACACAAAAGAGCAAATTTCACAAAATATGTCAGTGATATTAAACCTGATTCCGACATATACTTCCAATACACTCGCAACAATATACTCCCTCCACACCTTCTCGTCAGAAACTACTGGAGTCAGACACAGTGAATCTCCCTCCACACCATCCCATTACACACTCCTGGGGTCAGACACAGAGTGAAGCTCCCTCCACACTGTCCCATCTCACACTCCCAGGGTCAGACCTAGAGTGAAGCTCCCTCCACACTGTCCCATCACGCACTCCTGGGGTCAGACACAGAGTGAAGCTCCCTCCACACCGTCCCATCACACACTCCCGGGGTCAGACACAGAGTGAAGCTCCCTCCACACTGTCCCATCACACACTCCCAGGGTCAGACACAGAGTGAAGCTCCCTCCACACTGTCCCATCACACGCTCCCGGGGTCAGACACAGAGTGAAGCTCCCTCCACACTGTCCCATCACACACTCCCAGGGTCAGACACAGAGTGAAGCTCCCTCCACACCGTCCCATCACACACTCCCGGGGTCAGACACAGAGTGAAGCTCCCTCCACACCGTCCCATCACACACTCCCGGGGTCAGACACAGAGTGAAGCTCCCTCCACACTGCCCCATCACACACTCCCGGGGTCAGACACAGAGTGAAGCTCCTCCACACTGCCCCATCACACACCCCGAAGCACCCTCCACACTGTCCCATCTCACACTCCCAGGTCAGACCTAGAGTGAAGCTCCCTCCACACCGTCCCATCACACGCTCCCGGGGTCAGACACAGAGTGAAGCTCCCTCCACACCGTCCCATCACACACTCCCGGGGTCAGACACAGAGTGAAGCTCCCTCCACACTGCCCCATCACACACTCCCGGGGTCAGACACAGAGTGAAGCTCCCTCCACACTGCCCATCACACACCCCGAAGCACCCTCCACACTGTCCCATCTCACACTCCCAGGGTCAGACCTAGAGTGAAGCTCCCTCCACACCGTCCCATCACACACTCCTGGGGTCAGACACAGAGTGAAGCTCCCTCCACACTGTCCCATCTCACACTCCCAGGGTCAGACCTAGAGTGAAGCTCCCTCCACACCGTCCCATCACACGCTCCCGGGGTCAGACACAGAGTGAAGCTCCCTCCACACCGTCCCATCACACACTCCGGGGTCAGACACAGAATGAGGCACTCTGACATGCAGTGCTTTCTCACTGCTGTTCTCACTCTCACAGACTGTCTCACTCTCACAAGTCTGCCAGTGTGGTGTTGGGGTTCAGGGACAGTGGAAGTACAGACATAGCTGGGGCCTGTATCCTGTCTCTGATCCACCCCAGAATATTCCGCAGCAGCTGATACTGGAGCCAATCTTTCCTCAGGGATCTGTTGCCATGGCGACAGGCCAGCTCTGGTGGGATTGGTCGTTGTGGAAACGGGCCTTCAAGCCTTGGAGCCTCAGAGAGTTGGAAGAAGGAAAGGAACCTACATTGTCTCCTTCTTTCCCCTGAACTGCTTTACCTCTCCCTCCCCATTTCCCCTACCTCTCAACTCTCTCTCCCCTTTTTCCCTTGTCCTCCATACTCCACCACTCCCCACTCTCCCCGTTCTCCCTCTTTCCCCCATTCACACCACCACTCATCCTCCACTCTCCCACCTCTCACCCCCTCACTCCTCACATCTCTGCCCTCATCCCACCCCTTCTCACCCCCTTGCTCCCCGCACACCCTCAACTCTCCTCCCCACTCTCGCCCCCACTGTCCCACCACATCCCCTCAAATTGCCTCAACCCCGCCCTCACCTCCCCCCACTCTCAGCATCTCCCCTCCCTTCTGCTTAACCCCCTCCATTCTTCCCTCTCTCCCCCTCCTCTTCATCCCCCTCCTCTTCCACCACCCCCTCTTCCCTCTTCTTCCCCCTCCCTTCTGTACTCTCTCTCCTCTACCCCCTCAACCCTTCCCCTCCACTCTCCCCCCTTGCCACCCCTCACCACTTCTGCTCTCTTACTCCCCCTCTTCATACCCCCTCCTCTTCAACCCCCTCCTCCAACCCCTTCCTCTTCAACCCCCCTTACACCACCCCCTCCTCATCCTCTTCACCCCCTCCTCTTTCACCACCCCTCTTACTTCTCACTTCTCTTTCTCCTCTACCCTCTCAACCCCTACCCCTCCCCTCTCACCACTCCCCTCCACTCTCCTCCCCTCGCTCCCCCTTCAACCCCCCTTGCCACTTCCACTCTCCTACTTCTTCCCCCTCTTCACCCCTCCTCCTCTTCACTCCCCTCCTCCACTTCACTCGCTCTCCCTTTCCAGCCCCCTACCCAGCACCCACTTCCTCTTCTAGCCCCTCTCCCCTTTCCACTCCTTTCTTCTTCTTCTTTTTTCTCTCTCTCTCTCTCTCTCTCACACTTTCTCCCCCCCCCACCCGCCTGGTTATATGTGAGGGGAGTTGCTACCTCTGCAGGGAGTACAGTTTGTTGTACAGTCTTTCTGGTGTCATAAGGACTGGTTATAGAAGTGGTTGTGGTGTCGGGGAGGTAAGGTTGAGCCACCCATTCGAACCACCATGGTTCATGTGGGAAGAGTGCTCCCACTTTGCTGTTGGAGCGGGGAGGGAGTCCCTGGGTTGAGACCAGCTGACAATGAAAGAATGGCCAATAGATTTCCTGGTCAGGGAAAGAGGGGACCCTGAGGGTGTTAGTGTTTCCCTGCCTACCCCCCACCCCCCCCGCTACCCATGCCCTTCTGGGTGGGAGAGGTGGAGGTTTCGGGATAGCTGCAGTGTGTTAGTGCACACTACAGCTGGTGGTGACAAGAGGTGTTGTTTGGGAGAGATGGGTGGATGGGGAAACGATCGAGCTGTCTACTCTGTCCCAGACAGTGTCAAGCTTCTCGAGAACTATTGGAGCCGCCCTCCTCCTGGGAAGTGGGGCGAGTCCTGTTACCCTCCTGACCTTGTAGAATAGGGGTACAGACAACAACCCCCTGACCCTTTGCTCCAGGAAATAGTTCCCTCCCATTACCTTTATTTCCATTATTTCTTTTATTTCAGACAGACCCCCCACTGTTCCCACAGCCTCACCCTCTCTGTTCGTTCACCCCCAAGAGACCTCTTTCCTCCCCCCCCCGATGAAATCCCATCACTACGCGTCCCCTCTGCTCTGAGGACATTCACTCTCAGAACTTCTCCACGGAAATCATGTCCTTCAGTTGTTCCCGTAAACCCCCCTTCCACTCCCTCTCCACAATTGCGGCACTGTCCCCAAAGAGTGTCACTCACGCTCAGTGGAGCCTTCGGAGAGGGTGCAAAAGAGGTTCACCAGGATGCTGCCTGGATTAGAGGGATTGGACAAACTTGGGTTGTTTTCTCTGCAGAGGCTGAGGAGAGTCCTGATAAAGGTTTATAAAGTTATGAGAAGCACAGACAGAGTTGACACCCCTTTTCTCCGGGTTGAAATGTCTAATAGTGGAGGGCGTGGATTTAAAGTGGAAGAATGAAGGTTCAAAGTAGATGTGTGGGACAAGTTTGTTTCACAGAGAGTGACAGGTGCCTGGAGTGTGCTGCCAGGGGTAGTGGTGGAGGCAGACATGATAGAAGTGTTTAAGGGGCTCTTAGATAGATAAATGGATATTGTGTAGGCAGAAAAACTTAGATGTTATTGGTTAATTAGTTCCGTATAACATCTGCATCTCTCAGAACCTATTAAATTCTATCAGGTCTTTCCTCAGCCTCCACCGCTCCAGAGAAAACAACATGTTTGTCCAACCTCTATAGCTCATACTCTTTAATCCAGAGAGCATCCTGGTGAACCTCTTCTACACCCTCTTAAAGCCTCCACACGCTTCCTAGTAGTAGGGTAGCCAGAACTGAATGCAGTACTCCACCCGCATGTCCCACTATTTCCCGCACATCTCCTGCCACCATAACAGGGATAGGGTTCCCTTTTCCTTACCTAGCATCCAATGTGCCCCACCCTTCCAACTCCAGCACATCGTTCTGTCTATCTCCTGCCTGCCCCCACCTACAACTAAACACGCCTTCCCCTTCCTTTCCAGTCCTGATGAAGGAACTCAGCCCAAAACGTCAACTGTTCATTCCCCTCTGTAGATGCTGCCTGGCCTGCTGAGTTCCTCCCTCACTTTCTGTGTGTTACTCTGGATTTCCAACATCTGCAGAATCTACTGCATTTATGCATTACTCCAAGTGCGGACTGACTAGAATTTTGTAACGTTGCAGCATAACTTCCTGACTCTTGAACTCAATAAAGGCAAGCTTGCCATTCACTTTCTTTAACACCCTATGAACCTGTGTGGCCATTTTCAGGGAGCTGTTGTCTTCGGCTTCAAGCTCCCTCTGTCCCTTTACATGTGATTAAATTCACGTTTGCCTCACCGGTAACCCTTCTCACCATTGACAACAGCACCAACCTTAGAGAGTCACAGAGCCTGGAAGCTGGTCCTTTGGCCCAATCTGTCCATTTCAACCAAGGAGCCTACTTATTCTATTGCCTGTATTTGGCCTAAACCCCTGTGAACTTTTCCTATCCACATACCTGTCCAAGTATCTTTTCAATGTTATTAATGTACCTGCCCAAACCACTTGCTCTGGCAACTCGTTTCATATATCCACCACGCACTGAGTAAAAGGTTGTTCCTCAGGTCGTCTATAAATCTCTCCCCTCCCACATGGCCAAGTGGACTAGCGACCTGAAGGTCGTGAGTTCGAGCCCCAGCCGAGGCAATGTGTTGTGGCCTTGAGCAAGGCACTTAATCACACATTGCTCTGCGACGACACTGGTGCCAAGCTGTATGGGTCCTAATGCCCTTCCCTTGGACAACATCGGTGTCGTGGAGAGGGGAGACTTGCAGCATGGGCAACTGCTGGTCTTCCATACAACCTTGCCCAGGCCTGCACCCTGGAGAGTGAAGACTTTCCAGGCGCAGATCCATGGTCTCGCAAGACTAACGGATGCCCACCTTAAAACTGTGTCCTCTAGTTGAGACTCCCCACCCTGGGAGAAGAGTGCAGTGACCATCCACCTCATCTATGCCCCTCTAAAAGGTCACCCCTCAGCTACCACTTCAGGGAAAACACTCCTAGTCTAGCCAGTATTTTTTTTAACCTTTTTATCTTTATGCCAAGCGGTGGGTACCTGGGATGTGCTGGTAGGGTGGTGGTGGAGGCAGATTTGATGGAAGTGTATTTGAGGCTGTTAGATAGGCACAGTGACATGCAGGATATAGAACGGAGGATATAGAGATTGTATAGGCAGAAGGAAATCAGTTTAATTCAGCATCATGTTTGACACACGCTGTGGGCAAAATCTTTCCCTTTTCACCTTAAACCTGTGCCCTCTAGTTTTAAACTCCCCTAACCTGGGGAAAAGACTATGACATTCCACCTTATCTATGCCCCTCATAGGTTTATAAACCTCTATATGGTCACCTCTCGGCTTCCTTCATTCCAGGGAAAACAGTCCCAGACTATCACAGGAACTCAGCAGGTCAGGCAGCATCTATGGAAATGAATAAATACTCGACATTTCCACAGCTTCATCCTGACCAGCTGAGTTCCTCCAGCATTTTGTGTATTTTGCTCTGGATTTTCAGCATCTGCAAAATATCTTGTGTTTAGTTCCAGACTATCTAGCCTCTCCTTATAACTAAAGCCCTGCTTATAACTGAAGTGACCTGAACCCTCTCCAGATTAATGACATCATTCCTATACCTACGTGATGAGAACTTAGTCATAGTCATAGTCATAGTCATAGTCATACTTTATTGATCCTGGGGGAAATTGGTTTTCGTTACAGTTGCACCATAAATAATAAATAGTAATAGTAATAGTCATGGAAATAATAAATAGTAATAGAATAGTAATAAATAGTTAAATAGTAATATGTAAATTATGCCAGTAAATTATGAAATAAGTCCAGGACCAGCCTATCGGCTCAGGGTGTCTGACCCTCCAAGGGAAGAGTTGTAAAGTTTGATGGCCACAGGCAGGAATGACTTCCTATGACGCTCTGTGCTGCATCTCGGAGGAATGAGTCTCTGGCTGAATGTACTCCTGTGCCCAGCCAGTACATTATGTAGTGGATGGGAGACATTGTCCAAGATGGCATGCAACTTGGACAGCATCCTCTTTTCAGACACCAGCATCAGAGCGTCCAGTTCCATCCCCACAACATCACTGGCCTTACGAATGAGTTTGTTGATTCTGTTGGTGTCTGCTACCCTCAGCCTGCTGCCCCAGCACACAACAGCAAACATGATAGCACTGGCCACCACAGACTCGTAGAACATCCTCAGCATCATCCGGCAGATGTTAAAGGACCTCAGTCTCCTCAGGAAATAGAGACGGCTCTGACCCTTCTTGTAGACAGCCTCAGTGTTCTTAGACCAGTCCAGTTTCTTGTTGCAATACTCCCAGTGTGGTCTCACAGCTGTAACATGGCACCCCAGCTCCTGCATCAGTGCCCAGACAGATGATGGCCAATATGAGAAAATGACCATAGAATCAGATTTATTATCGTTGCCTTTGATGATCTGAAATCTGTTGCTTTGCAACAGCAATGAGAAGAAGGCATGTCCTAGATGGTGAGGGTTCTTGTTGTTAGACGCTGCCTTCCTGAGGCAGAGTCTTTTGAAGATGTCCTCAATGGTGGGGAGGGTTGTGTCTGTGATGGAGCTGCTGCCTCTTGTAACATGTGCATTGGAGCTTCCATACCAGGGGCTGATGCAAACACGCTTCTCTCCACCGTACGTCTGTAGACATTTATAAGAAACTTTGGTGACATACCAAATCTCCTGGAACTCCTAAGTAGAGCCACTCATGTACCTTTGTGATTGTATTAATGTATTGGGCCCTGGATAAATCCTCTGCGATATTGATGCCCGGGAGCTTGAAACTGCTCACCCTTTCCACTGCTGACCTCTCGATGAGGACGCGTGTGTGTTCTCCTGACTTCTCCCTCCTGAAGTCCACAATCCTCTGTCTTACTGACACTGAGTGTGAGGTTGTTTTTGTGACACCGCTGAACCACCTGATCTACCTCACTCCTGTACGCCTCCAAGTACCTGAGATTCTACCAAGAGCAGTCGTGTCACTGGTGAATTTATTGATGACATTTGAGCAGTGCTTAGTTACGCAGTCATGGGCGTAGAGAGAGCAGAGCAAGCTGGCTTGTACTCCCTTTAAGTTAAGAAGAATGAACTGGACTTGGTTTATCATTGTCACATATAACAAGTGAAAGGCTTGTCTTGCATACTGTTCATACAAATCAGTACATTACAGTGTGCATTGGCATAGAACAAGGTAAAACATAACAGAATGCAGAATAATTTGTAACAGTGACAGAGAATGCAGTGCATGTAGGCAATAAGGGACAAGGTCATCTCGAGGTAGACTGTGAGGTCACAAGTACAACTTACTGTACTAGGGAACTGTTCAATAGTCTTATAACAGTGGGATAGAAGCAGACTTTGAGCCCAGTGGAAGGTACCTTCAGGCTTTCGTGTCTTCAGCCTGATGGGAGGGGGTGAAGAACGAATGTCAGGGTTGATTATGTTGGCTACTTAACCAAGGCAGTGGGAAGTGTAGATAAAGTGCATGGCGGGGAGTCTGTTTTCCGTGATGTACTGACCCACGTCCACAATTCTCGGCAGTTTCTTGCGGTCATGGGCAGAGAGTTGCCATACCAACCTGTGATGTATCCATAAACATTGGCGATGGGTAGGGACACGCCAAATTCCTTCTGAAGAGATAGTGGGATTGGTGAGCTTTTTCGGTCATGATGCAGCAGTGAAACGTACTGTTCTTACTGGGCTTCAGAGGATTAGGTATGAGGCAGTTGTTTCCCTCAGATGAGGAAGCTAGGATCAGGGGTCCCATCCATGACAGAGTTGGTGAGGCTCCTCCTGGAGTACTTTGTGTGGCTTTGGTCAGCCAGCTATCGGAAGGATGCCATTAATTTGGAAGGAGTGCGGAGGAGCTTTACAAAGATGTTGCAAGAACTTGAGGCCCGGATCATGAAGAGAGGCTGATCAGGTTGGGACTTTATTTCTTGGTGTGTTGGAGACTGGGGGATGACTTTCTAGAGGTGTGTAAAATCATGAGGGGCAGAGATAGGGTGAACGTAGCTTTTCCCTGTGATTAGAGATCAAGAACTAGAGGCTTGTTGATCTCTAATCCTAGGTTTGAAGTGAGAGGAGAGAGATTCAATAGAAACCTGAGGGGAAATTTCTTCACCCAGAGGGTGGCCTGTATATGGAACGAGTGATGTGACTGAGGCAAGTACATTAATGTTTAAGTGACACTTGGACAGGTAAATGAATAGGAAAGATTTAGAGCAGGGGTCCCTTGCCTTTTTTATGTCATGGACTGTCTACCATTAATCGAGGGTGCTGAGAACCCCCAGGTTGGCAAGCACTGGTACAGATGAAAATGCAGGCAAATGGTTCTAGCTTGGGATGGGAATCCTGGTTGCCATGGACCAGTTGGGCCACAGGGCCTGTTTCCTTACTGTGTGACTTCACCCACAGGATTGGAGATTCGCTCAATTTTTTTTATCTCTAGAGGATTCGTTGCTGTGTTCACTGGATTTCTAACCGGGGTGGGGGTGGGTGAAGGAGACCTGGAAATTGGCGATTTGGCTGTGTGGTGTAATAACAACAACCTCTCACTCAATGTCAATAAAACAAAGGCACTAATTGTAGACTTCAGGAAAAGGAAACCAGGGGCTCATGAGCTAGTAATCATTGGAGGATCAGAGGAGGAGAGGGTCAGTAACTGTAAATTCCTAGGTGTTACTCTCTCAGAGGACCTGTCCTAGACCCATCATATGAATATAATTGCAAAGAAAGCACAACAGTGCCTCTACTTCCTCAGGAGTCTGCGGAGATTTGACATGCCATCAAAATCCTTGACAAACTTCCATTGAGCAACCATTGAGCATCCATTGAGCACATCTACGTGAAATGTTGCCGTAGAAAAGCAGCATCCATCGTCAGAGATCCTCACCACCCAGGCCATCCTCTTTTCTCACTGCTGCCATCAGGTAGAAGGTACTGATGCCTCAGGATTTGCACCACCAGGTTTAAGAACAGTTACTACCCCTCAACCATCAGGCTCTTGAACAAGAGGGGATAACTACACTCATTCTATTTCTGGTGTTCCCACAACTGATGGTCTCACTTTAAGGACTCTTTATCTTATTATTTCACGCTGGTTATTTATTGCTATTTATTTATCTTTGCATTTGCCCAGTTTGCTGTTCATTGATCCTGTTTACAGTTACTGTTCTATAGATTTGCTAAGTATGCCCTCAGAAAAAGGAGCTCAGGGTTGTATGTGGTGACATGTATGTACTCTGAGAATAAATTTTACTTTGAGCTTTGAGCTGGAAGGCTGGAAGATGAATGGGGAAACAGAAATGGTGGTGGGTGGGGGGATGGCCTCTCGCTTCTGTTTCTGAAGGACATAGAAACGTAAAAACATAGACATCTACAGCACATTACAGGCCCTTTGGCCCACAATATTGTGTCGACCATGTAACCTATTCTAGAAGCTGCCTAGAATTTCCCTCTATTTTTCTAAGTTCCATGTACCTATCTAAGAGTCCCTTAAAAGAACCTATCGTATCCACCTCAACCACCTTCGCTGGCAGTGCAGTCCCATCACTCTCTGTGTGGAAAACTTACCTCTGACTATCGTATCCACCTCAACCACCTTCGCTGGCAGTGCAGTCCCATCACTCTCTGTGTGGAAAACTTTCCTCTGACTATCGTATCCACCTCAACCACCTTCGCTGGCAGTGCAGTCCCATCACTCTCTGTGTGGAAAACTTTCCTCTGACTATCGTATCCATCTCAACCACCTTCGCTGGCAGTGCAGCCCCACCACTCTCTGTGTGGAAAACTTTCCTCTGACTATCGTATCCACCTCAACCACCTTCGCTGGCAGTGCAGTCCCACCACTCTCTGTGTGGAAAACTTTCCTCTGACTATGGTATCCACCTCAACCACCTTCGCTGGCAGTGCAGCCCCACCACTCTCTGTGTGGAAAACTTTCCTCTGACTATCGTATCCACCTCAACCACCTTCGCTGGCAGTGCAGCCCCACCACTCTCTGTGTGGAAAACTTTCCTCTGACTATCGTATCCACCTCAACCACCTTCGCTGGCAGTGCAGCCCCACCACTCTCTGTGTGGAAAACTTTCCTCTGACTATCGTATCCACCTCAACCACCTTCGCTGGCAGTGCAGCCCCACCACTCTCTGTGTGGAAAACTTTCCTCTGACTATGGTATCCACCTCAACCACCTTCGCTGGCAGTGCAGTCCCACCACTCTCTGTGTGGAAAACTTTCCTCTGACTATGGTATCCACCTCAACCACCTTCGCTGGCAGTGCAGTCCCACCACTCTCTGTGTGGAAAACTTTCCTCTGACTATCGTATCCACCTCAACCACCTTCGCTGGCAGTGCAGCCCCACCACACTCTGTGTGGAAAACTTTCCTCTGACTATGGTATCCACCTCAACCACCTTCGCTGGCAGTGCAGTCCCACCACTCTCTGTGTGGAAAACTTTCCTCTGACTATCGTATCCACCTCAACCACCTTCGCTGGCAGTGCAGTCCCATCACTCTCTGTGTGGAAAACTTTCCTCTGACTATGGTATCCACCTCAACCACCTTCGCTGGCAGTGCAGCCCCACCACTCTCTGTGTGGAAAACTTTCCTCTGACTATCGTATCCACCTCAACCACCTTCGCTGGCAGTGCAGTCCCATCACTCTCTGTGTGGAAAACTTTCCTCTGACTATCGTATCCACCTCAACCACCTTCGCTGGCAGTGCAGTCCCACCACTCTCTGTGTGGAAAACTTTCCTCTGACTATGGTATCCACCTCAACCACCTTCGCTGGCAGTGCAGCCCCACCACTCTCTGTGTGGAAAACTTTCCTCTGACTATGGTATCCACCTCAACCACCTTCGCTGGCAGTGCAGTCCCACCACTCTCTGTGTGGAAAACTTTCCTCTGACTATCGTATCCACCTCAACCACCTTCGCTGGTGGAAAACTTTCCTCTGACTATGGTATCCACCTCAACCACCTTCGCTGGCAGTGCAGTCCCACCACTCTCTGTGTGGAAAACTTTCCTCTGACTATGGTATCCACCTCAACCACCTTCGCTGGCAGTGCAGTCCCACCACTCTCTGTGTGGAAAACTTTCCTCTGACTATCGTATCCACCTCAACCACCTTCGCTGGCAGTGCAGTCCCACCACTCTCTGTGTGGAAAACTTTCCTCTGACTATCGTATCCACCTCAACCACCTTCGCTGGCAGTGCAGCCCCACCACTCTCTGTGTGGAAAACTTTCCTCTGACTATCGTATCCACCTCAACCACCTTCGCTGGCAGTGCAGCCCCACCACTCTCTGTGTGGAAAACTTTCCTCTGACTATGGTATCCACCTCAACCACCTTCGCTGGCAGTGCAGTCCCATCACTCTCTGTGTGGAAAACTTTCCTCTGACTATCGTATCCACCTCAACCACCTTCGCTGGCAGTGCAGTCCCATCACTCTCTGTGTGGAAAACTTTCCTCTGACTATCGTATCCACCTCAACCACCTTCGCTGGCAGTGCAGTCCCACCACTGTCTGTGTGGAAAACTTTCCTCTGACTATCGTATCCACCTCAACCACCTTCGCTGGCAGTGCAGCCCCACCACTCTCTGTGTGGAAAACTTTCCTCTGACTATGGTATCCACCTCAACCACCTTCGCTGGCAGTGCAGTCCCATCACTCTCTGTGTGGAAAACTTTCCTCTGACTATGGTATCCACCTCAACCACCTTCGCTGGCAGTGCAGTCCCATCACTCTCTGTGTGGAAAACTTTCCTCTGACTATCGTATCCACCTCAACCACCTTCGCTGGCAGTGCAGTCCCATCACTCTCTGTGTGGAAAACTTTCCTCTGACTATCGTATCCACCTCAACCACCTTCGCTGGCAGTGCAGTCCCACCACTCTCTGTGTGGAAAACTTTCCTCTGACTATGGTATCCACCTCAACCACCTTCGCTGGCAGTGCAGTCCCACCACTCTCTGTGTGGAGAACTTTCCTCTGACTATGGTATCCACCTCAACCACCTTCGCTGGCAGTGCAGTCCCACCACTCTCTGTGTGGAAAACTTTCCTCTGACTATCGTATCCACCTCAACCACCTTCGCTGGCAGTGCAGTCCCACCACTCTCTGTGTGGAAAACTTTCCTCTGACTATGGTATCCACCTCAACCACCTTCGCTGGCAGTGCAGTCCCACCACTCTCTGTGTGGAAAACTTTCCTCTGACTATCGTATCCACCTCAACCACCTTCGCTGGCAGTGCAGCCCCACCACTCTCTGTGTGGAAAACTTTCCTCTGACTATCGTATCCACTTCAACCACCTTCGCTGGCAGTGCAGTCCCACCACTCTCTGTGTGGAAAACTTTCCTCTGACTATCGTATCCACCTCAACCACCTTCGCTGGCAGTGCAGCCCCACCACTCTCTGTGTGGAAAACTTTCCTCTGACTATGGTATCCACCTCAACCACCTTCGCTGGCAGTGCAGTCCCATCACTCTCTGTGTGGAAAACTTACCTCTGACATCCCCCTTGTATCTACTTCCAACTATGCCCCCTCGTGTTAGTCCTGGGAAAAATCCTTTGCCTATCCACACGATCAATGCCTTTCATCATCTTTTTGCCTCTGTCAGGTCACCTCTCGTCCTCCTTGTATAAAATCCTCAATATATAAAACCTTGTGGTTTCAACTCACACACAGAAACAGGCCCTTTGGCCCATCAAGTCTATGTTGACCACCAATCACCCACTCAGACCAATCCCCATTTCATTCCCCTCACACTGCCGTCAACTTCCTCAGATTTATTTGTTTTAAAATGCAGCATGGGCTCTTCCGACCCATCGAGTATTGCTGACCACTTGAACCTTAGCTTAATCACAGGACAATTTACAATGACCAATTAACCTACAAACTGGTATGGTTTTGGGTTGTGGGTGGAAACTGGAGCTCCTAGGGAGAAACCCATGGGGTCACAGGAAGAACGTAGAAACTATATACACACACGCGGTTTTGGGGATCAAATCGGGTCTGCCCACTGCAAACAATACAGTGAAAATTGCTCAGAGCTGGGGGTGGGTGAGGAGTCTGGGGAGAGGCCACTGGTAGATTAGGTGGAATGGTGAGGGAGGTGGAGGGACGGCAGGATACCGGCTGGCTTTAGGCTGAGCCTGTGTGGGAGTGCAGGGCGCCTCCCATTTGCCTGGGCTGTGCTGAGGCTTGCCGGGGCTCCCTCAGGCCTGATGTCTGCCAGAAGCACAGGTTAACCCTGTGCTCTCCAGAGGGAGAGGAGTCCTGATTATCTGCAACCCCCTACGCCCCTCTCCGTTTATGTGACTCCCTCTGGCCCCAGACTCCTCTCTGTTTCTGTGATCCCCTCCCTCTCCTACGGCCTTCTGTAACCCCCCTTTGGCCATGCAGCCTTTTGGTCCTAGCCTGCCCAGGGTTAAGCCCTGTGGGACGGACCCTCTCGTTCCTGTTGATGTGATGTGTGGCACGCTTGGTCATGGTGGGGGTGGGCAACACAGCCGCCCTCCCCCAGAGATATACAGTATGGGAAGCATCTGACATGGCAGAGGTTAGTGGTTTAGTCAAACCATTGCCCTGACTAGGTGTGTGTAGACAAGAGAGGGAGTGCGGAGTGCTGTGTATCTGGTCCTATAGCACCAGCTGTGCATCGAACCTGGCCCATAATACTACAAATGTATACATTGGGAACACCCCAGATGTGCTTGTCTTCTGTCGGACAGAATAAATCATCTACACCTACAGAACACCCTCACCGTGCATACCTGCAAATGTACACTCAGTGACCACTTTATTAGGTACACCTGTACACCTGCTTATTAATGCAAATATCTAATCAGCCAATCATGTGGTAGCAACTCAATGCATAAAAGCATGCAGACATGGTCAAGAGGTTCACTTGTTGTTCAGACCAAACGTCAGAACGGGAAAGAAATGTGATCTAAGTGACTGTGACCACAGAATGGTTGTTGGTGCCAGACAGGGCAGTTTGAGTATCTGAGAAACTGATGATCTCCTGCCATTTTTATGTACAACAGTCTCCAGAGTTTACAGGTGTGAAAGAAAACCAAAACAAACAGAAAAAAAATCCAGTGAGCAGCAGTTCTGTGGGTGAAAACATCTTCTTAACGAGGGGGGTCAGCATTGAGCAAATGTACATGGAACACTGCCACAAGAAAGCAGCACCCACCATCCAGGCAATGCTCTTTTCTCACACCTGCCGTCAGGGGGGAGGTACAGGAGCCTTGGGTCCCACACCACCAGGTTCAGAAGCAGCTATTAGCCTTCAACCATCAGGCTCCTGAACCAGTCAAGATAACTTCACTCACCTCGACACTGAACTGATTCCACAACCAGTGGACTCACTTCTGAGAACATCACAACTCAAGTTCTCAGTATTAAACAGCTCCCACAGACCTCCAGCTGTGCTTGGTATCTGTTTCCTAAGGCACGACAGCTGTTCAGCACAACTCCAGCTCTGCACATCTGTCCCACAGGCCACCCCTGATGTTTACATGTGTCCGTGTTCCAGATGTGTGCACCTGCACGAAATACCACACTGGCTCTGCACATCTGCCCCACATACCACCCAGCCGCACATCGTACCTCCTCCATCGATGCTGGGGTTGGAGCAGGGGCGCTCAGAAGGCAGGAGAAGAGGAGAGTTAACAGACTAGGACAGGGCTGCGGGTTCACAGCGAGTTCCTCGGTCTTGCCCAGAGTGCAGGGTTATAACTCCAGTCTCTGCTCCCACAGGCAGCGGGACCCCATGGAGGCTCCAGGCTCCAGCTCGCGGAGCCCCAGATTGCGATGTTCTGCGGAAAGCTCAACATGTTCATGGACATCAAAACCGGGAAATGGGAGGCAGATCCCACAGGAACTCAGAGCTGCCTGGGAACGAAGGACGAAATTCTGAACTACTGCTCTAAGGTGTGTGATGAGGTGATGGGGAGGGAGATTCACTCTGTGTCCGATCCCAGGAGAGTGTGATGGGACAGTGTGGAGGGAGTTTCACTCTGTGTCTGACCCTGGGAGTGTGTGATGGGATGGTGTGGAGGGAGCTTCACTCTGTATCTGGCCCTGGGAGAGTGTGGTGGGATGGTGTAGAGGGAGCTTCACTCTGTATCTGGCCCTGGGAGTGTGTGATGGGACAGTGTGGAGGGAGCTTCACACCATGTCTGACCCCGGGAGTGTGTGATGGGACAGTGTGGAGGGAGCTTCACTCTGTGTCTGACCCCGGGAGTGTGTGATTGGATGGTGTGGAGGGCGCTTCAGTCTGTGTTTGACCCCGGAAGTATGTGATGGGACAGTGTGGAGGGAGCTTTAGTCTGTGTCTGACCCCAGGAGTGTGTGATGGGACAGTGTGGAGGGAGCTTCACTCTGGGTCTGACCCCAGGAGTGTGTGATGGGACGGTGTGGAGGGAGCTTCATTCTATGTCTGACATTTGTTCCCTCGGATGTACTTTGCAGGTTTACCCGGATTTGCAGATCAGTGGTGTGATAGAATCGAACCAGCCAACGAAGATTGAGAATTGGTGCAAGAGGGGGAAGAGGAAGTGTAGTGGACATGTCCACATTGTTGTACCGTTCCGCTGTCTGGGTATGGTCGTGTGTGTGTGTGTATGTGACCTGTCCACAGTCAGTGTGTGGGGGTGGGGTGCCCACATCTCCGAGTGAGTGCTTGTGAAGTGGGGTACGCCCGTCGCCCCCGTAAGGGTCAGTATTCAGTGGGGTAACCCCATCCCCCAGTGAGGTTCAGTGTGTGTGGAGTGGGGTACCACATCCCCCAGTAAGGGTCAGTGTTCAGTGGGGTAACCCTATCTCCCAGCGAGTGTCAGTGTGTGTGGAGCGGGGTATCCCGTCCCCCAGTCAGGGTCAGTATCAAGTGGGATAACCTTGTCCCCCTGTGAGGGTCAGTGTGTGTGGAGTGGGATACCCCGTCTCCTGGTGCAGGTCAGTATGTCAGAGAAATCCGCTCTGTGATCCTAAAGGGTGAACAACTGTGAAATTGTATTTTGCATCTAATAATCTCTCTCCCTCCATCCTCTTCTCCCCCGCTTCATTTCCTCCATTTCCCTCTCTCTCTCCCTCGTAACTCCGTTCATCCCACTCTCCCCCTCCTCACTCTCTCCCTCCATCCCACTCTCTCCCTTCTTACTTTCTCCAACCCCCTCTTTCTCCTTCCTCACTGTCTGCATCCTTCCTGTTGTTTCTTTACCAACCTCTCCTTCTCACTCTCTCCCTCTCTCCTCTCCTTAATTCCTCCTTCCTGCCTTTCCCTCCCTCTAATCTCTGCCTCTCTCTTCCTCCCTCCTGCCTCCCCCACCCTGCAGTTGGGGAGTTTGTCAGCGAGGCACTCCTGGTTCCTGACCGCTGTAAGTTCCTGCATCAGGAACGGATGGATCTGTGTGACAGTCACTTCTACTGGCACAGTGTCGCAAAGGAGGTCAGTACACAAATACAAGCATCCTGGTGGGTTTAAAGCGAGTGGGAAATGGGGTCCTGGTGGGTTTAAAGGGAATGGGAAATGGGGTGCGGGTGGGTTTAAAGGGAATGGGAAATGGGGTGCTGGTGGGTTTAAAGGGAGTGGGAAATGGGGTGCTGGTGGGTTTAAAGGGAGTGGGAAATGGGGTGCTGGTGGGTTTAAAGGGAATGGGAAATGGGGGTCCTGGTGGGTTTAAAGGGAATGGGAAATGGGGTGCTAGTGGGTTTAAAGCAAGTGGGAAATGGGGTGCTGGTGGGTTTAAAGGGAGTGAGAAATCGAAGATGGGACTAAAGCTATTTGGACTTTTGCACAATCGAAAGAGGATTAATAGTGGGTTCCTCTAGATTGCCCCTGCTTCAGACACACTCTGTCCTCCTCCCTCTTTGTCTGTCTCTCTCTCTGCCTTGCTCTCCCTCTTTTCTCCCTCCTCCTCTCTCTCTCCTCCTCTTTCCCTCCTCTCTTTCTCTTCCTCTCTGTCATTTTCTCTCTCTCCCTCCTTCTGTCTTCCCCTCTCTCTCTCTCTCTGTCAATTTTCTCCCTCTCCCTCTTCCTCTCTCCCTCTGTCTCCCACTCCCACACTCTCTCCCACTCGCACACTCTCTCCCACTCCCATTCTCTCCCTCTCCCACTCCCCCTCTCCCTCTCTTTCCCTCTCTCCCCCCCCCCCTCCCTGCCCCTCCTGTCTCTCCCCCTGCCTAGCACGAGGGGTTGCATCCTTAGCAGTTATTCTGGATTTTTAGCTGGCACCCCTGAGGTTTGGAAGAAGGAGGTTGTTTTGTGGGTTCTTGCTAAACTTGCTGAATCCCAGTTGGTCTCAGAATAAGCCTGCAGTTCTGGTTACCCTTCACAGGAAGATTGTGGTAGCTTTGGAGAGGGTGCAGAAGGATGCTCCTGGGTAATAGGGCATAAGGTATAAGGAAAGGCTTCTCTGGAGCGGTGGGGATTGAGGGGAGACCTGACATAGGTTTATAAAGTTATAAGTAGACAGTCAGAATTTTTTTACATAGTATAGAAATATCAAATACTTGTAGGCATGCATTTAAGGTGAGAGGGGGGAAAGTTCAAAGGAGATGTTGGGGGTAAGTTTTTTTTAACAGAGGAAGATGCCTGGAATCTGCTGCCAGGGCCAGTGATGGAGGCAGATATGCTAGAGGCATTTAAGAGACTTAGAATGTGCAGAGATATAGACATTGTACAGGCAGAAGGGATTCAGTTTAATTTAATTTGTGTTTAGGATGCACACCGTAGGCCAAAGACCTGTTCTTATACTGTACTGTCTAGTCCGACTGGGATGGGATAGCGTTTGGAGCTGTCTTCCCAGCAGGTTTGAAGGCAAGAACATTAGGATGGGAAATGACGAGGGTGAGAGGCAAAAGGCAAAAGAACAGAGGGACTGAGTAAGTGAAAGAGAGAGACAGAAAAAAAATGAAAGAGGGATGAGGAGAGGGACATGGGGGAGGAAGAGTGAGACATGATGAAAGTGAAGGAAAAACAGAGAGAGATGGAGGAAGGGGGAGAGAGGCTCACTTTATTGTATAGCATGCAGGAGAAAGGGGCCGAATGGCTTATAATACTCTCCCTGCCCCCCTCACCCCTCGACAGGCATGTACGGCAGAGACATTGGACCTCCACAGCTACGGCATGCTGCTGCCCTGCGGGCGGGACAGGTTCCGCGGGGTGGAGTACGTGTGCTGCCCCTCCCGATTCCAGGGACGCAGGCTGGAGGAGGAGGACCTGCAGGAGGAGGGAGAAGACTCCCAGGACAGGTAGGGAGGGCCAGTGAGGAGAGAGAGAGTGCCATAGGAGGGCTGGTGAGGAGGGACCATTCTGCGAGGGCCAGCAAGGAGGGAACACTGTGGGAGGAGCAGCATGGGAGGGGCAGTGAAGACAAAGCACTGTGCAAAGGCCAAGGAGGAGGGAGCGCCGTGGGAGGGGCGGCAAGGGGAGAGCACCGTGGAAGGGATGGTGAGGAGGGAGCGCTGTGGGAGGGGGGTGAGGAGGGAGCACTATGGGAGGGGACAGTGAGGAGGGAGCGCCGTGGGAGGGGCGGCAAGGGGAGAGCACTGTGGAAGGGATGGTGAGGAGGGAGCGCTGTGGGAGGGGACAGTGAGGAGGGAGCGCCGTGGGAGGGGCGGCAAGGAGAGAGCACTGTGGAAGGGATGGTGAGGAGGGAGCGCTGTGGGAGGGGGGTGAGGAGGGAGCACTATGGGAGGGGACAGTGAGGAGGGAGCGCCGTGGGAGGGGACAGTGAGGAGGGAGCACTGTGGGAGGGGATAGTGAGGAGGAAGAGCTGTGGGAGGGGCGGTGAGAAGGGAACACTGTGTGAGGGGCAGTGAGGAGGGAGCACTGTGGGAGGGGGTGAGGAGGGAGCACTGTGGGAGGGACGGTGAGGAGGGAGAGCTGTAGGGGGGTGGTGAGGAGGGAGAGCTGTGGGAGGGGTGGTGAGGAGGGGGCTCCGTGAGAGAGACAGTGGGGAGGGAGCACTGTGGGAGGGGATAGTGAGGAGGGAGCACTGTGGGAGGGGCGGTGAGGAGGGAGCACTGTGGGAGGGGTGGTGAGGAGGGAGAGCTGTGGGAGGGGTGGTGAGGAGGGAGCACTGTGGGAGGGACGGTGAGGAGGGAACACTGTGGGAAAGGCGGTGAGGAGGGAGCGCTGTGGGAGGGGCGATGAGGAAGGAGCGCTGTGGGAGGGGCGGTGAGGAGGGAGTTCCGTGAGAGGGACGGTGAGGAGGGAGCGCTGTGGGAGGGGCGGTGAGGAGGGAGTGCTGTGGGAGGGGTGGTGAGGAGGGAGAGCTGTGGGAGGGGCGGTGAGGCGGGAGCACTGTGGGAGGGGGTGAGGAGGGAACACTGTGGGAAGGGCGGTGAGGAGGGAGCGCTGTGGGAGGGGCGATGAGGAAGGAGCACTGTGGGAGGGGTGGTGAGGCGGAAACACTGTGGGAGGAGGTGAGGAGGGAACACTGTGGGAGGGACGGTGGGGATTACGAGTGTGTGTGTCTCTGTGTGTGTATGTATATGTATGTGTTTGACCGTCTCCACCCAGCACTGGAAAGGTGGACTCTCCCCTTGAGCCAGAGCCCGACAGGGTGAAGCTGATCCGGTCACGGGAAGAGTTTGGGGACGGCGACGAGAGGATGTGGAACGATTACAGTGACACTGGGCTGGTGGGGAACGATTTCTATGACGAGTCTGTCACTGAGACCCTGACAGTTACTACCACTACCACCGAGGGTGTTTCAGAGGATGTCCGAGGTGAGTGGCCTCTGTCCCAGCGGTACCTCCCCCAACCTCTGCCCTATTGAGGGTAGAAAACCACTCAATATCAAGCCCTCTCCCTCTCCCCTTTCTCTTCCACTCCCCTTTTCTCTCCCCCACCCCTCACCCCTCTTCCTCCCACCTCTCTCCCCCTCAACCTCTCTTTTTCTCCCCTCCACCTCTCCTTTTCTCCCTTCCGCCTCTCATCCTCTCTCCCCCTCCCCTTCTCTCCCTCCACCCACCCACCCCTGCCCATCCCTCTCTCCCCCATCTCTCCCCCATTTCTGCTTGTCCCTCTTTGCCTTCCTCCTCTCCTTCTTCCTCCCTCTCCACCCTCTCTGAGACAGAGAAGAGAATAAAATGAGAATAAGAATAAATGAGAATGTATGTGACACCTCCCCCAGTCAGGGTCTGTGTGTGTGTGTGTGTGTGTGTGTGTGTGTGTGTGTGTGTGTGTGTGTCTCCTCCCCCAGTCGGGGGCAGTGGACTGAAAAGCTAGAGCATGTAGGTATTAAGAAAGAGGATGTGCTGGAGCTTTTGGAAAGCATCAAGTTGGATAACGCACCAGGACCGGACGAGATGTACCCCAGGCTACTGTGGGAGGCGAGAGTGGAGATTGCTGAGCCTCTGGCAATGATCTTTGCATCATCAATGGGGATGGGAGAGGTTCCGGAAGATTGAAGGGTTGCGGATGTTGTTCCCTTATTCAAGGGTTGCAGATGTTGTTCCCTTATTCAAGGGTTGCAGATGTTGTTCCCTTATTCAAGGGTTGCAGATGTTGTTCCCTTATTCAAGAAAGGGAGTAGAGATAGCCCAGGAAGTTATAGACCAGTGGCTCTTACTTCAGTATTTGGCAAGTTGATGGAAAAGGTCCTGAGAGGCAGGATTTATGAACATTTGGAGACATATAATATGATTAGAGATAGTCAGCATGGCTTTGTCAAAGGCAGGTCGTGCTTTACAAACCTGATTGAATTTTTTGAGGATGTGACTAACCACGTTGATGAAGGTAGGGCAGTAGATGTAGTGTATATGGATTTCAGCAAGGCATTTGATAAGGTACCTCAATGCAAGGCTTATTGAGAAAGTAAGGAGGCATGGGATCCAAGGGGACGTTGCTTTGTGGATCCAGAACTGGCTTGCCCACAGAAGGCAAAGAGTGGTTGTAGATGGGTTATAATTTGCATGGAGGCCGGTGACCAGTGGTGTGCCTCAGGGATCTGTTCTGGGACCCCTACTCTTTGTGATTTTTATTAATGACGTGGATAAGGAAGTGGAGGGTTGGGTTAGTAAATTTGCTCTAGACATAAAGGTTAGAGTTGTTGGGGATAGTGTGGAGGGCTGTCAGAGGTTACTGTGGGAGATTGATAGGATGCAAAACTGGGCTGAAAAATAGCAGATGGAGTTCAACCCAGATAAGTGTGAGGTGGTTCATTTTGGTAGGTCAAGTAGGATGGCAGAATATAGCATTAATGGTAAGACTCTCGGCAGTGTGGAGGACCAGAGGGATCTTGGGGTCCGAGTCCATAGGACACTCAAAGCTGCTATGCAGGTTGACTCTGTGGTTAAGGCGGCTTACGGTGCATTGGGCTTCATCAATTGTGGGATTGAGTTTAAGAGCCGAGAGGTAATGTTGCAGCTATATAGGACCCTGCTTAGACCCCACTTGGAGTACTGTGCTCAGTTCTGATCACCTCACTACAGGAAGGCTGTGGAAACCATAGAAAGGGTGCAGAGGAGATTTACAAGGATGTTACCTGGTTTGGAGGGCAAGCCTTTTGAGAATAGGTTGAGTGAACTCAGCCTTTTCTCCTTGGAGCGACGGAGGATGAGAGGGGACCTGATAGAGGTGTATATGATGAAAGGCATTGATTGTGTGGATAGTCAGAGGCTTTTTACCAGGGTTGAAATGTCTAAAATGAGAGGGCACAGGTTTAAGGTGCTTGGAAGTAGGTACAGAGGAGATGTCAGGGGTTAATTTTTTACGCAGAGAGTGGTGAATGCGTGGAATGGACTGCCAGCGACAGTGGTGGTGGCGGATACAAGAGGCTTCTGGATAGGTATATGGAGCTTAGAAAATGAGAGGGAAATGGGTAACCCTAGGTAAATTCTAAGGTAAGGACATGTGCGGCACAGCTTTGTGGGCCATAGGACCTGTATTATGTTGTAGGTTTTCTATGTTTCTATGTTATGTCTCAGTCTGAATGTGCAATGTGCAAATTATAGTATTTGTAATAAATAGTATGTACAGTGACAGTCAGTATAGCATAGTAATACTATTGTGTCAGTGTGAATTAATCAGTATGATGGCCTGGTGGGAGAAGTTGGCCTGGATTCTGTTGGTCCTGACTTTAATGCCACGGTATTGTTTCCCAGATGGTAGCAGCTGGTACAGTTTGTAGTTGGGGTGACCTTGGTACCCAATGATCCTTTTTATGCACCGGTCACTGTAAATGTCCTGAATAGTAGGAAGTTCATATCTACAGATGCGCTGGGCTGTCCGCACCACTCTCTGCAGATTTCTGTGATTGAGGGAGGTACAGTTCCCATACCAGACAGTGATGCAGCCAGTCAGGATGTCACAAATGTGCCCCTGTAGAAAGTCCTTGGGATTTGCGGACTCATGCCGAACTTCTTCAATCATCTGAAGTGAAAGAGGCACTGTTGTGCTTTTTTCACCACACAGCCGGTACGCACAGACCAAGTGAGGTCCTCGGTGACGTGTATGCCGAGGAATTTAAAACTGTTTACCCTCTCAACCCCAGATCCATTGATGTCAATAGGTGTTAGCCTGTCTCCATTCTCCTGTAGTCCACAACCAGCTCCTTTGTTTTTTTTTTGCGACATTGAGGGTGAGGTTGTTATCTTGACACCGCTGTGTCAGGGTGATGATGTCTTCTCTGTAGCTGCCTCATTATTATTTGAGATAAGGCCAGTCAATGTTGTGTCACCTGCAGATAATACTGCATTGACTGGCCTTTAATTAGCCCTGGCGATGCACTTCCTCTGCCGGGGACATTGCCCGCAGGAGGGCATGTGGCTTCCAGTGGCAAGCATCAGCTGTGCCACTTCAAGGGTACTGCCTCGGTTTTATTGAGAGCTGCTGCGGGTATAGGGTCTAGTCTCAGCCGGACAGTGTCCCTGCGCCGGCGGGGGGTGGTGCTCTAGTTGTGAGGGGTCTGGTCACAATCCTATCGTGGTGGGTGTCGAGAGGGCTTCAGGAAGTGGAGGGGTTCCCGTTGCACCAACACCCGATTGGCCGGAATTGCTCATCAGACCCAGGAGAGGGTCCCACATAATGTGAGCCGTCTCACAGAGGCGTACACCGTGCCCTTCCGTGACGCTCCAAAGCATTTCTTGTACGGGCTGCCCCTGCACGTCTTTCACTTCCTTGCCTTCGTCTGCCGACCAGACTCACCTTGGCGTTCTGCTTCACTATCCAGCGGCAGAGGAGGTCCCCGGTGGAAATCTCTCTGTGCTGAGATCCTTCTCCTGTATATAGGGGACCCTGTTGATAAGGGCAGTACCGTGCAACAGATTTTTAAGCAGGTTCTCTGACACTCCATCCACCTGTCCACTCTGTGGCCAGGAGGAGTCAGGGTACCATGTTTATATGGAGTGTGAGAGGTCGCAGCCCCAGGCTTCTTATATACGGGCACCCAGTACGGAGGGGGCGTGTCACGAGGAGGACCTACTGGTGGGCTTGCTCCTGGACCTGGCCAAGATGGCCATTAACGGGTTTAGGCGGCGGAAAGTCAAGGGCCTGCCCCTCTTCTGAGAATAAGCTCATGCCTGGCTGTCCTTGCAGAGGGAACGTGCCATCACAATGGGTATAGTGGGGGATTTCTGGGAGCTGTGGCCCCCCAAAAGAAAATGATTGTTTTATAGACAGTAATAATCATATTTTAATTTGAATTTATTCATTTCTTGTAAATACTTAATGCTTGTACTTTGTGTACTTTCTTTGTAAATAAACTCTTGTAGTTTTGTGAAAAAAGGAAAAAAAAATATCCGCTCCTCCAGTGAGGGTGTGCGTGATATATGTCCCAGAGAGGGTCACCACTGGTGACACTGGTCATATTGCAGTGTGTGTGCATGAGGGTCTAAGTTTGCTTCCATCCATTATGGAACATTCGAACATTCTCTTCCTATTTGAACTTGATATATTTACAGCATGTCACTCAGCTCTATAGACAATCTCTCTAAATTTAGAAGATCCATTCGCACCTCTCATAGCAAATGAAAATGTTTCATAAATGCAGCATTGATGGACTCAACTGCACACCATGTTATTGGTGATTCACTGAGAATATCAAGTTATCTCCTGATAAGCACTGAGACTGCCCTTTATTCATTCCTTCACTCCCTCACTCCTAACTTTTTAAGAAATGTTTTCAGTTTTATTGCAGATCACACATTACATTGCTTCATCCCATTTTGGACTTTTATTTCTAGTTTGAGATAAGCTTCAGTAAAGAAAAAAGTTGTGGGTACCAATTATCCAAACACCATAGCCAATGGAACAGATAACCCAAGCTCCACGTAATTGTATTAATCTTACATGTCTAATCAGTGTTGAGCAGCCATACTTTGTATCACCAGCATTTTGTGTGTGTTGCATTTGTCTGTAGATTTTCAATGATTCAACGTACTTCATTCTGCTATGAATCTCAGGGGTTATTTGGTGACATACGTATGTTGATAATCCATTTACTTTGAACTTGAATTTAGAACAAATAATTGTATCAGATTTGGGAATAACTTGACTTCCATATATTTTAACAGCACGTTGTGTGTGTGTGTGTGTGTGTGTGTGTGTGTGTGTATACGCGCGCGCTCTGTGGTAACTCAGACCCAACTGTTCCCTCTGCCCTCCGCAGTGCCCCCCACCCTTGCCCCCACCGATGGAGTGGACGTGTACTTTGAGAGCCCGGGGGACGAGAACGAGCACGCCCACTTCCTCCGCGCCAAGATGGACCTGGAGGAACGGCGCATGAATCGTATCAATGAAGTGAGCACACCAGGGGGCGGTGGGGACGGGGGCAGGGACGTGGAGGGGAGGCTGGCTCCTGTGTTGATGACCTGTGTCCAAACTCTCTGCAGTTTCTTATGGTCACGGGCAGGGCAGTTGCTGAAGCAAGCCGTAATGCAGCCGTATGGTACATCTGTAAATACTGATGAGAGTAACAAAAACATGCCAGATTCCTTTGCCTCCTGTGGAAGTGGATGCGTTGGTGAGCTTTCTTGGTCAAGGTTGGAGCAGCACAGGCAATTCGTGATGTTCTGTCCTAGAAACCTGAAGCTCTTAACCCTGCCAACCTCAGCATCATACCTATTCACTGACACCCTCACTCACCAGCAAGTCCCACCACATCTTGTAAATGGCTAAGCCCTAACTAAAATATAAATGTATACGTTAAAAACAGATACAAGAACAAGGATGTACTAATGAGGCATTATAAGGTGTTAATTTGACTCACATTTGGAGTATTGTGAACAGGATGTGCTGGCATTGGAGAGGGTCCAGAGGAGGTTCACGAGAATGATCGTGGGGATTAAGGAGTTAACGAGTGAGGATGTTTTCTGACTGTGGACGTGTACTAGCTGGAGTTCAGATGAGTGAGAAGGGATCTCATTGAAAGCTATTGAATATTGGAAGGTCCAGATAGAGTGGGCTTGGAGAGGATGTTTCCTATAGAAGTTGGGTCTTTATTCTTTGGAACGTAGAAGGTTGAGGGGGGACTTGATAGAGGTATTTAAAATTATGAGGGGGATAGACAGAGTTGACGTGGATAGGCTTTTTCCATTGAGAGTGGGGGAGATTCAAGCAAGAGAACATGAGTTAAGAGTTAAAGGGCAAAAGTTTAGGGGTAACATGAGGGGGAACTTCTTTACTCAGAGAGTGATAGCTGTGTGGAACGAACTTCCAGCAGAAGTGTGAGGCAGGTTCGATGTTGTCGTTTAAAGTTAAATTGGATAGCTATATGGACAGGAAAGGAATGGAGGGTTATGGGCTGAGTGCAGGTTGGTGGGACTAGGTGAGAGTAAGAGCTTGGTATGGACTAGAAGGGCTGAGATGGCCTGTTTCTGTGCTGTAATTGTTATATGGTTATAGAAGCGGGGTCTAGGACAAGAGAGCACAGCCTCGGAATAGTAGGGCGTCACTTTAGCCGGAGGGTGGCGAATCTGTGGAATTCATTGCCATAAACAACTGTGGAGGCCAGGTCCTCAGGTTTATTTAAAGCATAGGTTGCTGGGTTCTTGTTTAGTAAGAGTTTCAAAGGTTATAGGGAGAAGGCAGGAGAACGAGGTTGAGAAGAATAATAAATCAGCCCTGATGGAATAGAGGAGCAGACTCAATGGGCCGAATGGCCTAATTCTGCTCATGTCATGGCCAAATCTACTCTGTCCAAGCTCCTCTCTTTCTGATTCCAAATACCTCAATACCCTCTCTCCTTCACCTGCACTGCTCGTTGAACCACCCCAGGCTCCTGTGGTCTCCCCGTGGGAAGGGACAGGTAGATGTGTGGGGAGTGGACAGTGAGCGGTGGGGGGAAGTGGGGGTGAGGTGAAGGTGCCATGGCTGATGGGATGTGTGCGTCCTGTCCCGCAGGTGATGAGGGAGTGGGCAGCAGCGGACCGACGGGCGAAGAACGCTCCCAACACCGACCGGATGGCACTGAACAAGGTGAGTGCGTGTGTCTGTAACTGTGTGAGTGATCCGTTCCCCAGTGAGGGTCAGTGTGTGTGTGTGTGTGTGTAATTGGAATTGGTTTATTATTGTCACATGTACGTATCAGATCATTGCACAGTGCATTGAGGTAGGTAAGACAATAACAGAAAGCAGAATAAAGTGTAACAGCTACCGAGAAAGTGCAGTGCAGGTAAAGAATAAGGTGTAAAGTCATAGCGATGTAGATTGTGAGGTCAAGAGTCCATCTTATCATACTAGGGAACCATTTACAAAATGCTGAAGGAACTCCGCAGGTCAGGCAATAACTGTTGAGGTGAATAAACAGTTGATGTTTTGGGCTGAGACCCTTCATCAGGACAGGAAAGGAAGGGGGCAGAAACCAGAATAAGGAGGTGGAGAGAGAGTGGAGTACAAGTTGACAGGTGATAGGGAGGGAGAGGGGAACTAGAGGGAGGCGCTGGGCAGGTGAGGAAAAGACAAGAGGTGAGTGCGTAACCAGAATGGGGAATGGAAAAAGAGGGAGGGGTGGACAGAGGGCAGTGACTACAAGTTAGAGAAATCGATTTTCATATCTCAGGTTGTAGGTTTTCCAGATGGAATTTGAGCTGGCCTCATTGTGACAGTAGAGGTTTTGGAACACGAATGCGAATGGGACAGCAAATTGAAATGGGTAGCCACTGGGAATTGTGCCTTTTGTACGGAAATAGCGAAGTTGAATCTCACGGAGGTAGAGGAGGTCATACCGGGAGCCATAGAATAGATCAGCCGTCCCCAACCACCGGGCCACAAAGCATGTGCTACCGGGCTGTGAGGAAACGATATGAGTCAGCTGCACCTTTCCTCATTCTCTGTCACGCCCTGTTGAACTTGAACATAGGGTTGCCAACTGTCCTGTATTTGCCGGGACATCCCGTATATTGGGCTAAATTGGTTTGTCCCATACGGGACCGCCCTTGTCCCGTATTTCCCCCGCTAAGGTAGAGCGTTCCTATGAAACCTTTCGTGCCGAAATGGCGTGAAGTGAAGAAGCAATTACCATTAATTTAAATGGGAAAAATTTTTGAGTGTTCCCAGACCCAAAAAATAACCTACCAAATCATACCAAATAACACATAAACCCTAAAATAACACTAACGTATAGTAAAAGCAAGAATGATATGATAAATACACAGCCTATATAAAGTGGAAATAATGTACGTACAGTGTAGTCGGGAAGATTAAGCCAAAACCGATTTGTGGGGGAAAAATCGGCACATGAGCACACAAGTGCCCGCGCAAGGCTTCATGGTCATGGTAGTTTTCTCAGGGTAAACCCAAGTGTCCCGTATTTGACTGCTACTTTTGACCCTTATTTGGGAGTGAGAAAGTTGGCAACCCTAACTGTAAAAGACATGTTGAGGTGAGTTTAACCCTACTTGAACACCTCCCCCCTCCCCGGTTGGCTGGTCCGCAAGAATATTGTCAATATTAAACCGGTCCGCAGTGCAAAAAGGGTTGGGGACCCCTGGAGTAGATGACCCTGAGAGGAGAAGTGTTGCCTCACCTGGAAGGACTGTTTGGGACCTTGAACGGAGGTGTAGAGGCAGGTGGAGCTCTTTGGCTGCTTGAAGAGGTACGTGCCAGGAGGGAGATCAGTGGGGAGTGATGAATGGACGAGGGAACCACAGAGTGGAGGGTGGAGATAAAGATGTGTTCAGTGGTAGGATCCCTTTGGAGAAGGCAGAATGATGTGCTGGATTCGGAGGCTTGTGAGGTGACGGGTGAGGACAAGGGGAACCCTGTCACTGTTATGGAGGCAGGAAGGTAGGGTGAGCGAGGATATCAGGGAAATGGAGGAGATGTGGGTGAGAGCAGCATCGATGGTCGAGGAAGGAGGACCTTTCAGGTGTTCCGAAATAGAAAGCCTTATCCTGGGAACAGATGCAGTGGAATTGGAGGAGCTGAGATAGGGAGTAGCATTTTCACAATTGACAGAGTGGGAAGAGGTGCAGTCAAGGTAAACATGAGAGTTAGTGGGTTTGTAAAAGATGTTGGTAGGTTGTGTGTATCTGTGGGTGGTGTAATGGCTATGTGGCCGTCTGTACTCTGTTCCCCACCCTTGACGATGTGTCCCCACCCCCAGCATTTCCAGCAGATCCTGGGCACCCTGGAGGAGCAGGTAGCAAATGAGCGGCAGCGGCTGACGGAGACTCACCTCTCGCGGGTGTTGGCACTGCTCAACGACGACCGCCGCATGGCGCTGGAGAACTACCTCACTGCGCTGCAGACCCGCCCCCCGCAGGTCAGCTACCTCCCCCTCCCCCTCTCCCGCCACCCAACCATCACCGCGCTGCAGACTCACACCCCCCCTGCAGGTCAGACACATCTCCCTCCCCCCTCCCGCCACCCAACCATCACTGCGCTGCAGACCCGCACCCCCCCCCCGGGCAGGTCAGATACAGGCCCTCCCAAACCTGCTCAACCCCTCACCCTTCACCCCCAATCACACTGCAGACGCGCTCCCCACAGGTCAGATACAGCCCCCCCCCCCCACCCTGCTCAACCCCTCAACCCGCACCCCTCAACTCTCACCCGCTCATCCTTCACCCCCAGTCATGCTCCAGACCCGCCCCCACAGGTCAGTTACAGCCCCCTCACCCCCTCCCTCCCCCAACCATAACTGCGATTCAGATCCGCCTCCTTAGATCGGATATGCCCCCTCCTACTTCCCAGTGCTTCCCACACATCCCCTTCCCAACTCCCCTCACCCCTACATTCACACTAAGTCTCACACTCTCCTCTCCCTCCATCTTGACAGATATCCACCAACCACCACAGTCCCACCATCTACTCTCTATTCCACAATCCCTCTCCATCCTCCGTAACTCCTCATACCCTCAATCCCATTGCCCTCACCCCTCCCACCAATAAAGCACTCATTCATACACTTCTGTGCACAACTTCCAGCCCCTTCACCCTCACCCCATCTCAGCCCAGCCCTTTACTTTCAGCTTTTTTTCTCCCCTGACCCTCACTCCACCCCTTCCTCCCCTCTCCCCCTCTTCTACCCAACTCCCACCTCTCCCCCACTCTCCCCTCTCCCACCTCTTCCCCATCCCCCTCCCCTCCCCTTCCCCATCTCCCGATCTCTCCTCACCCCCTTTCCCCCTCTCTCCGCTCTCCCCCTCCTCTTCTCTCCCCTTCTCTCCCCTCTCCCCTTTCCCTATCTCCCTCCTCTCCCCTTCCCCCTCCCTCCTCTCCCCTTCCCCTCTCCTCCCTCTCCCCATCTCCTCCCTTTCCCTCCCTCTAACCCCTTCTCCCCTCTCCCTCCTCTCCCCTTCCCCTCTCCCTCCTCCTCCCCATTCCCCCTCCCCCTCTCCCTCTCTCCCTTCTCCCCATCTCCCCTCCCACTCTCCTCCTTCCCTTCCTTCCGTTCTCTGCCCTTCACTCACTCACTTCAACCTACCGCCCCTCCCCGCCGTATCTCCTCTCTTAGTCTGACAGTCCGTCTCTCTCCTCCAGCCTAGCCACGTGCTCCAGGCCCTGCTGCGTTACGTCCGCGCGGAACAGAAGGACCGTCGACACTCGGTGCGCCACTACCAGCACGTGCTCAGCACTGATCCCAACCGTGCGCAGCAGATGAAGTTCCAGGTGGGTGGGGGACAGGGAGAGGGCAAGGGGTTGGGTGGGGAACAGGGAGGGGGCAAGGGGGTGAGTGCACTCAGCATCCAGAGACAGCAAACATAGATCAGCACAGCACTGTGCAGGCCTTTTGACCCACAAGGCTGTGCTGTCACTTTGATGTCATATACTGAATGCTCTCCTCTCGTGTATCCATGTCCCTCTATTCTCCTCAATTCATGAGTGTGTCTAAAAGCCTTATGAACTTCTTCAAACTGCCACCTTCCCTCTCCCCCTCTTTCTCCCCCTGTCTTCCACCCTCTCCCCATTTAACTCCACCAAATTACCCGCTAGCCGGCTGGTGGCGTAGTGGCATCAGCGCCGGACTTCGGAGCGAAGGCTCCCGAGTTCGAATCCAGCCGGCTCCCTTGCACGCTTTCCATCCATGCTGGGCTGAGCGTTCAGCTAGCATCTCGGCCTGGTGAAAATAAGAAAGCCTGCTAAAAAAATGCCGTCTCGATGGCGTCCCGATGACTCCGCTCGGAGTTAAGGGCTTTCTTCAAATTACCTGCTTGCTCTTTCTCTCCTCCTCTTCCCCCACGCTCTGGCACTCTCCCTTTCCTCTTGTCTCCCTTCTTTCTCTCCACCGCTCACTACCCACTTTCCAGATGCCTTAGGAAGTAAGAGCAGAATCAGGCCCCAAAACTGCTCACACTTCTCCAAATGCAGTCTGACCAGTGCCTTATAAAGCCTTAGCATTATATCCTTGCTTTTGCATTCTAGTCCTTTTGAAATGAATGCTAACACTGCATTTGCCTCCCTTACCACCGACTCAACTTACAAGTGAACCTTTAAGGAATCCTGCTCTAGGACTCCCAAGTTCCTTTGCAGCTCCAATTTCTGAATTTTCTCTCTATTTAGAAAATAGTCTATTCCTTTATTCCTTCTACCAAAGTGCATGACCAGACACTTCCTTGCACTGTATTCTTTCCTTTGCCCATTGCCCATCTGTCCAAATCCTTCTACAGACCCCTGTTCCTCAACACAGCCTGCCCCTCCACCTATCTTCACATCATCTCCCAACTTAGCCACAAAGCCATCAATTCCATCATCCAGATAAGTATATGCCGTGAACCTGTGGAACACCTCTAGTGATGGGCAGCAAATCAGAAAAGGCCACCTTTATTCCCGTTCTTTGCTCCTGCCAGTCAGCCAATCTTCTATCAATGCTAGTATCTTTCCTGTAATACCATGGGCTCTTATCTTGTTCAGCAGCCTCATGTGCGGCACCTTGTCAAAGGTCTTCTGAAAATCCAAGTAAACATCCACTGACTCTTCTTTGTCTATCCTGTCTGTTACCTCCTCAAAGAATTCCAACAGATTTATCAGGCAAGATTTCCTCCTAAGGGAAATCATGCTGACTTTGGCCTTTTTATCATGTGCCTTCAAGTACCCTGAAACTTCATCCTTAATAATGTACTCCCACTTATTCACAGTCACTGATGTCAGGCTTCCCTTCTTCTGCCTCCCTCCCTTCGTAAAGATTGGAGTGAAATTTGAAATTTTCTAGTATTCCTGAACCATTCTCAAATCTAGTGATTATTGAAAGATCATTACTAATGCCTGCACTATCTCTTTAGCTACCTCTTTAAAAATCCTCGGGTGTAGTCCATCTGGTCCAGGTAATTCCCAGACAACATCTCCATAGTGGTAGCAACTATACTCACTTCTGAGAGGGAGTAAGTTCAAAGGAGATGTGTGGGGCAAGTTTTTTGTTGATACACTGGAATGCACTGCCAAGGGTGTTAGTTGAGGCACAAATAATATAGGAGTTTAAGGGGCTCTTAGATACATGAATTTGCAGAGAATGAAGGGATATGGACTTGTGCAGGCAGAAGGGATTAATTTAGTTAATTGTTTAAATACCAGTTTAATTAGTTTAGAACAGTATTGTGGACTGAAGGGCCTGTTCTTGTGCCATACTGTACTATCTTCTAAGGTCAAAGTAAGGTTTACTGTCAGATGCAGGCGCAGTGAAAAACTTGCATGGAGCAACGTCACAGGCACAGAGCAGCATATAAGCAGCATTGCCAGGAAATAACATACTTTACACATAAATATTATTTTTAACCAGAAAGAACATTATTAATAAAAATCAGAAGTTCATTATAATGTACAGTGGTTCTAGCGTTGCCATACTGAGGCAGTGATTAGGGTTGTGTCGGGTGGTTCAGGAACCGAATGGTTGAAGGGAAGTAGCTGTTCCTGAACCTGGTGGTGTGGGACTTCAGGCTTCTGAACCTCCTGCCCGATGGGAGCTGTGAGAAAATGGCGTGGCCCGGATGGTGGGGACCTCTGATGAAGGACGTTGCCTTCTTGAGTCAACTCCTCCTGTAGATACTACTGATGGGTTGAATGGATGTGCCCGTGATGTACAGGGCTGAGACCACTACTCTCCGGAGTTGCCATACCAGACCATGATGCAACCTGTCAGCACACTTTCAACAGGATATCTGTAGAAGTTTGTTAGTGTTCACTGACAAGTCAAACCACCTGACAAAATAAAGATGCTGGCATACCTTCCTTGTGCTCTGGTCTGTGTGCCAGCCCGGGGACAGGTCACCCGCGAGGTTCACAGTCAGGAACGTAAGGCTGTTTAAACTCCCGTTAAACTCTTGGGTTGCTGTTCTGGAATGTATGACCTTCCCTCAGAAGGCAAGTTGTTCGTCCGGCGATGGGACCGGACCTTAATGCCCTGCTGGGGTGGCGTTCGGCAGAGCTTTAGGACGTTAGTGGGGGTCAAACGGAGGGGGCTTGAGGATGTTACAGTGATGTTCACAGTGCATGGCACCTGGAGGTGTTGGTGGGACTGGCCTGCTTGTTGGGGAAGGGTGGGGGATGGAGGGAAAGGGAGGGGGAAGCTGTTAGGCTTGGAGGGGTTCCGTTCGGGGCTGGAAGAGCTCACTCACTCTCTCCTGTTTACCTCTTCCCCTCTGCCTCAATCCTGTCCTCCCCAACTCCCTCCACCCCTTTCCCTCTCGGTTCCCTTCCCATCTCTTTGCCCCTCTTCCATCTCCCCTTCTGGGATTCCCTGACCACTTTATTCTCTTCTCTTGAAAACTCCTCACCCTCCATCTCCCTCTTAACCCCTTGCCATCCCTCCCCTTCCCCCTCCACTCTCTTCCTTCCCTTCTCCCCCTGTCCTCACTTACCTCCCCTGTTCTATAACACTCACCCCTCTCCTCTCCCTCTCCGACTCACCTTACCTCATTCTCTCTTCATTGCGATCTCTTTTGTTCCTTCTCTCTCCCCCATTTCCCCATCTGTCTCCTCTCCTCTCTCACTATCTCATTTCCAACTCCATCCCATCCCTTGCCCACACCCCTCTTATTCTCACTCTCTCCTCCCCTTCCTCTCCCCTTTTCTGCTCCCTTCTTCCCCTCTCTTTCTTCTCCTCCTATCTCCCACCTCTACATTGTCTCACTCTACCACTCTCACCCCATTCCCACCACCTCTCCTCTCTCCCTCTTCCTCTACCCTCTCTTCCTTTTACCCCTCTCCCCTCCTCTCTCTCCCCTCCTCTCTCTCCCCTCCTCTCTCCCCCCTCCTCTCTCCCCCTCCTCTCTCCCCCCTCCTCTCTCCCCCCTCCTCTCTCTCCCTCCCCTCTCTCTCCCTCCCCTCTCTCTCCCTCCCCTCTCTCTCCCTCCCCTCTCTCTCCCTCCCCTCTCTCTCCCTCCCCTCTCTCTCCCTCCCCTCTCTCCCCCCCTCCCCTCTCTCCCCCCTCCCCTCTCTCCCCCCCCTCCCCTCTCTCCCCCCTCTCCCCCTCTCCCTGTCTTTCTCCTCTCTTTCCCCTCTCTTTCCCCTCTCTCCTCCCCCCCACTCCATACCACTTTCCACCCCCTCGCTCCTTTTCCTTTCCTCCCCCTCTCCCCTCCCCAGGTCCTAACCCACCTCCGGGTAATCGAAGAGCGGATGAACCAGAGTCTGGCCCTGCTCTTTCACATCCCCCAGCTGGCGAAGGCACTGGGAAGTGACGTTGGTGAGTTCCTGACATCGCCTCCTCAACTTCTCACCAACCTCTCTCCCACCAAAACCCAGCATTACCTTCCTCCAAGGGCATCATTGGCTGCAAATGCAGCTGAAGGGTGGGGGGAGGGAGCTTCTTCGATGTTTGAGGGGTGGGGTGGAGGGAGGGAGGGAGGGTGATTGTGATGATGAAAGTGTAGCAGCTTGAGTAAAAACCCAGTGAACAAGGGCAGAAGGCGGACTGAAAACTCAAATATTGGTGTCAAGCCAAGAGATGGGATGATGACACAGGAGGTTCACTCTGTGTCTGACCCTGGGAGTGTGTGATGGGACAGTGTGGAGGGAGCTTCACTCTGTGTCTGACCCTGGGAGTGTGTAATGGGACAGTGTGGAGGGAGCTTCACTCTGTGTCTGACCCCGGGAGTGTGTGATGGGACAGTGTGGAGGGAGCTTCACTCTGTGTCTGACCCTGGGAGTGTGTGATGGGACAGTGTGGAGGGAGCTTCACTCTGTGTCTGACCCTGGGAGTGTGTAATGGGACAGTGTGGAGGGAGCTTCACTCTGTGTCTGACCCCGGGAGTGTGGATGGGGCAGTGTGGAGGGAGCTTCACTCTGTGTCTGACCCCGGGAGTGTGTGATGGGACAGTGTGGAGGGTGCTTCACTCTGTGTCTGACCCCGTGAGTGTGTGATGGGATGTGTGTGGAGGGACCTTCACTGTATCTGACCCCAGGAGTGTGTGATGGGATGGTGTGGAGGGTGCCTCATTCGGTGTCTAACATTTTTGTCTCCTTCTCTCCTTTCCCTCTCCTTCTCACCTCTCTGTCTCTTTCTCTCTCTCTATCACCCTACTTTCTTTCATCTACTTCTCCCTCTTCCCCTCTCTTCCTTTCTGTGTATCTTCCTCCTTTCCACTCTATTCTTTCTCGTTGCTCCTTTCTCTGTCCCCCTTTCCAACACCCCTCCCTCCCTCCCTCTGTCCCCTTTCTCTGCCTATCCTTTTGTCCCTTGCTCTCTGTTCCTCCACTCTCTGTCTCCCTGTCCTCTCCCCCCCACCCCGGTTTCCTTCTCTTGCCCCCTCCCTCTCCATTCTCCCTTCCCCCTTTCCACATTCTCTTCCCTCTTTCATTCCCTTCTCTCTTCTTCCACCTCTCCCTCATTCTTTCTTTCCCCTCCTTGCATCTCACCTTCCTTCCTCTCCTTCTCTCATTCTCCCTGTCTACCTCCTCTTTCTCCTTCCCTCTCTCTTCATCCCTCCCTCACCAATCTGTCCCTCTCACTCTTTCCTTCTCTCCCCTCCTCCTCTCTTCCTCTACCATCCCCTCTCTGTCTCTCTTCTTTCCCCACTCCTCCCTCTTCCCCTCCTTCTATCCCATCCCTACCCTCTCTCTCCCTTCATTCTGCTTTCTCCTTCCATCTCCTCCTCCCTCCCTCCCCTCTCCCTCTCCCTCTCTCCCTTTCCCATCCTCCCCCTCTCTTCCCCCTCCCCTTTTCCTTCCCTCCCCTCTCCCTGCCTCCCCCTCCCCTTTTCCCCTTTTCCCTTCCCGTCTCCCCTTTTCCCTTTCCCACCCTCCCCCTCTCCCTCTCTTCCCCTCTCCCCATTTCCTTCCCTCCCCTTCACCCCTTTCCCTCCCTCGCTCACAGAGGAGCTCCTGCGTGCTGATCGGCTGGAGGCCAGTGAACTGCTGACACCGTCACTCTCAGAGACGAAATCGGAGGAGGACTCGATGTCAGAGGAGGAGGATGTGAGCCTGGCATCCCCCACCGATTCTCTGCAGCCTCACTCCGAGACCCAAGGTGAGCTGTGTCCTTGGCACTGGGCCGGGGAACTGGTTAGAGGGGGGTTAACACACTCCATCCCCACCCTTCTGTGGATTCCAGCTGCCCAGTCCGTGTTTGGGGTGGCGGGGTGGGGGCGTGGTGACAGGTTGGGGAGGCTGCTGGGGATGGGGCAGATGGTGGGGTGGGGGTGGGACAAGGCAGGAGATGGATTCATCATTTCTCGCTCAACTCCCTCTCTCTTTCCTCTCTCTCCCTGAATACCTCCCCAACCCCACCACTCTCCCTCTACTTGCCCTCTCTCCCACATTCCCCATCCCTCCCCCACTCTTCCTTCTGCACTCACTCCTTTCTCTTTCTTTTTTCTCCCCATCCCTTCTCTCTCCTTCCTTTTTGTGTCTCTATCCCCTCTGTCCTTCTCTACCTTCTTTCTCTTCTTCTCCGTTTCCTCTCTTCACTTTCTCTCCCTCTCCCATCTCTCCTTCTATCCCTCTTTCCCTTTCTTTCTCTCTCTCTCTCCCCTTACCTCATCCACCCTTCTTTCTACCTCTGTCTCCCTCTGTTCCCTTCTCCCTTTCTACTGTTTCTCCTTCTCTTCCTCTCTCTTTCCCTTTTTACCTCTTGTTTCCCTTTCTTTTCTCTCCCCTTTCCCCTTTCCCTTTCTCTCCCCTTTCCCCTTTCCCTTTCTCTATGCTCTCCCCTTTCTCTGTCTGTCTTTCCCAATTCCTTCTCATTCCATTTCCCTCTGCCAACACTCAACCTGTTTTGCCCCTCTCTCCCTGTTCTTTTACCTCAACCTCCCTTCCCTCTTCCTCCATCACCTCCCCCCTCCCTCTGACCTGCCTTCAATCCTTACGACCGCCTTGCAATATTGCCAGGAGACGGACCCACTCTCAAGAAAGGTAAGGTCCTACAATGGCATCATGGATTGTTTTTGTTGGTGGATGCATGAGCAAGTAGTAATTGGACAAAGTACTGATTACACCTTCTCAAATTGGAAGCAAAGAGATACCAGTCAGTGTACAGGTAGTCCGCTGAGAAAGGGGGGGTTGAGAGACACCGCAAAGTATGCGGATCCCTCAAGTGAGAGTGACTGCTGAGAGTCACCAGTCTGTGTACAGGTAATCCCCCTTGAGAGAGGGGGACTGCGATACACTCGTCAGTGTACAGATCTCTCCCTGAGAGAGAGAGAGAACGAAAGACATCAGTCATAGTCTCTCCCAGTGAGAAAGAGGGTCTGAGAGACTCTAGTCAGTGTACAGATCTCCCCCGAGACAGCAGATGTACCCTGAGAGAGATGGAGCGAAACATAGAAACATTAAAGGCATCCGTTAGTCTTGCGAGACCATGGATCTGCGCCTGGAAAGTCTTCATCTCCAGGGCGCAGGCCTGGGCAAGGTTGTATGGAAGACCAGCAGTTGCCCATGCTGCAAGTCTCCCCTCTCCACAACACAGATGTTGTGCAAGGGAAGGGCATTAGGACCCATACAGCTTGGCACCAGTGTTGTCACAGAGCAATGTGTGATTAAGTGCCTTGCTCAAGGACACAACACGTTCCCTCAGCTGGGGCTCAAACTCACGACCTTCAGGTCACTAGTCCAATGCCTTAACCACTTGGCCACGTGCCTGCACCACCATTCAGTATGGTCATGGCTGATCATCCAACTCAGAACCCTGTACCTGCCTTCCCTCCATACCCCCTGATCTCTTTAGCCACAAGGGCCATATCTAACTCCCTCTTAAATATAGCCAATGAACTGGCCTCAACTGTTTCCTGTGGCAGAGAATTCCACAGATTCACCACTCTCCGTGTGAAGAAGTTTTTCCTCATCTCGGTCCTAAAAGGCTTCCCCTTTATCCTCAAACTGTGACCTCTCGTTCTGGACTTCCCTAACATCGGGAACAATCTTTCTGCATCTAGCCTGTCCAATCCCTTTAGGATTTTAAGCAACACACATAAAAGTTGCTGGTGAACGCAGCAGGCCAGGCAGCATCTCTAGGAAGAGGTGCAGTCGACGTTTCAGGCCGAGACCCTTTGTCAGGACTAACTGAAGGAAGAGTGAGTAAGAGATTTGAAAGTGGGAGGGGGAGGCAGAGATCCAAAATGATAGGAGAAGACAGGAGGGGGAGGGATAGAGCCAAGAGCTGGACAGGTGATAGGCAAAAGGGGATACGAGAGGATCATGGGACAGGAGGTCCGGGAAGAAAGACAAAGGGGTGGGGGACCCAGAGGATGGGCAAGAGGTATATTCAGAGGGACAGAGGGAGAAAAAGGAGAGTGAGAGAAAGAATGTGTGCATAAAAATAAGTAACAGATGGGGTACGAGGGGGAGGTGGGGCATTAGCGGAAGTTAGAGAAGTCGATTTTCATGCCATCAGGTTGGAGGCTACCCAGACAGAATATAAGGTGTTGTTCCTCCAACCTGAGCGTGGCTTCATCTTTGCAGTAGAGGAGGCCGTGGATAGACATGTCAGAATGGGAATGGGATGTGGAATTAAAATGTGTGGCCACTGGGAGATCCTGCTTTCTCTGGCGGACAGAGCGTAGATGTTCAGCAAAGCGGTCTCCCAGTCTGTGTCGGGTCTCGCCAATATATAAAAGGCCACATCGGGAGCAGAACGCAGTATATCACCCCAGCCGACTCACAGGTGAAGTGTTGCCTCACCTGGAAGGACTGTTTGGGGCCCTGAATGGTGGTAAGGGAGGAAGTGTAAGGGCATGTGCTCGCCAATATATAAAAATATATACCACTTTGCTGAACATCTACGCTCTGTCCACCAGAGAAAGCAGGATCTCCCAGCGGCCACACATTTTAATTCCACATCCCATTCCCATTCTGACATGTCCATCCACGGCCTCCTCTACAGTAAAGATGAAGCCACACTCAGGTTGGAGGAACAACACCTTATATTCCGTCTGGGTAGCCTCCAACCTGATGGCATGAACATCGACTTCTCTAACTTCCGCTAACGCCCCACCTCCCCCTCGTACCCCATCTGTTACTTATTTTTATGCACACATTCTTTCTCTCACTCTCCTTTTTCTCCCTCTGTCCCTCTGTCTATACCCCTTGCCCATCCTCTGGTCCCCCCCCCACTTGTCTTTCTCCCCGTCCTCCTGTCCCATGATCCTCTCATATCCCCTTTGCCAATCAACTGTCCAGCTTTTGGCTCCATCCCTCCCCCTCCTGTCTTCTCCTATCATTTTCGATCTCCCCCTCCCCCTCCCTCTTTCAAATCCCTTACTCACTCTTCCTTCAGTTAGTCCTGACGAAGGGTCTCGGCCTGAAACGTCGACTGTACCTCTTCCTACAGATGCTGCCTGGCCTGCTGCGTTCACCAGCAACTTTGATGTGTGTTGCTTGAATTTCCAGCATCTGCAGAATTCCTGTTGTTTCCCTTTAGGATTTTATACGTTTCAATCAGATCCCCCCTCAATCTTCTAAATTCCAGCGAGTATAAGCCCAGTCGATCCCGTCTTTCATCATATGAAAGTCCTGCCATCCCAGGAATCAATCTGGTGACTGAAAGACACCAGTCAGTCTCTCCCAGTGAGAAAGAGGGACTGAGAGACCCCAGTCAGTGTATAGATCTCCCCGTGAGACAGATGTACCCTGAGAGAGAGGGACCGAGTGACACCGGTCAGTGTACAGATTTCCCCTCACCACCCCTCCCGCAGCACTTGCGCCTCACCGCCCCTCCCATAGTGCTCCTTCCTTACCACCCCTCCCACAGAGCTTCGTCCTTACTGCCCCTCCCACGGCACTCCCTCCTCAGCCCCCTTCCATGGGGCTCACAACACTCCCCACTTTATCACTTTCCTCCTATCCGATCGATCCCCTCTTAATCTGAGCTCTGATTGGCTGTTTTCTCTTCCACCACCCCCCCCCCCACCTGCTACTCAGGATTGGTTGATTACTATGACCCGGTGGCCAGCGAGAGTAACCAAGACCGGAGGTTTTTGGATGAATACGTAGACACGGTGAGACTGTTCGGCGAGTCTACCTTTGCCAAAGGATCCAAGCTGCTGTACTGTCCTGGATCCCACCCCCCTCGGACCCTGTCCCCTTCTTCCAGCATCCTCCCAGTGTTGCCCTCGGCAAAATGGCTGTGTTGACCCTTTGACTCTGCTCGTTGCCCTCCCCTGATCCTGCTGATTAACCACTGACCTTGCTTATTGATTCCTCTCCTTGACTGTTGACTATTGACCTTTGACCCAGCTCTTTGACTCATGAACTTGATTTTTGATTCCTTGACCTCTAAACTTGTTGACCCATGACCTCTGTCATTTTCCATTGCTTCTTGACCTTTCTTGTTACCCCTGGGCCTCTCTCCTTGACTTCCTGACCTTTTTTCATCGACCCTTGAACTTACTCATTCGCTCTGACCTTGGCCATTAACACCCCTGACTCTTGCCTGTCACCCATGAGCTTTTTCTGTTGATTGTGAGCTTTGTCGGTTGACCTCTGACCACGCTTGCCATTGGTTGCAGGTGGACGAGTCAGCCGAGCTGATTTACAACACCAAGACATCGACAGGGCTGCAGAGGGATGAACTGGTAAGACCTGTGGGGGCCTGCAGGAGGCAGCAGGCGTCCTGGTTCCCTGAAGAAGATGAGTCTAACTCTGACAGCTCTACTCCACTGCTTTTCCCCTTCTCTTCTTCACTTTCGCCTCCACCCATTGTCAACTCTCCTGTCCACGCCTCCTCTTCCCTCTTCCTTCTTCTCTCACACCTCCCCTCCTCTCCTTCATTTTCCCCTCTGCCTATCATCAATCTCCTGTCCCTCTCCTACCCTTCCCCTTTTCTCCCTCCCTCCATCTCCACACCTCCCCTCCACTCCTTCATTATGACTTACACCTGCTTGCAGAACTCCCCTCCCCTTTCCTCCCTCTCCCTCCCTCAACCCTCCCGCTCCCACCTTCACCTCTCTGACCCCCTCCACTCCTCCCTTTTTTGATCCTCCTCCATTCACCTCTCTCCACCCCCTACCCCTCCATCCACTCTACCACTTGTCCCCCTCTTTCCCAACTAGCCCCTCCACCCTTTCCTCTAATTCCCCCCACACCCTCTCTGTCTCTCCCCTCCTTTCCGATCCCCTTATCACTGATACTTACTCTCCCCCCCATCCCTTGCCCCTTCTCCGCCCCCTCTCTGAGGCGCTAGAGGTCACAGGCTGTGTCAGTGAATGGGATTATCAGGGTGAGGGGCTCGAGGGTTGGAATACAAGCTGAGGGCCAAACAGCCTCCCTCTGTGTTGGGGTTTGATAACTCCAGCTTTGCTTTCATCTGCCTCTCTTTCCTCCCTGAAGTCCCCACTCATCAGAGGGAGATGGGTTCATTGTTACACCCACCAGGGTGCAGCGGAAAACCTCGCTCCGGTGAAGTTCAAGGGGACGTGTACACAATGACCAGCGGAATAGTGGGAGGTGATCTGGGCTATTGCGTTCAGTTCTGGTCGCCCCATTACAGGAAGCGTGTGGAGGCTTTGGAGAGGGTGCAGAGGGGTAGGATGCTGCCTGGATTAGAGAGCCTGAGCTGTAGGGAGAGATCGGACTTGGGGTGTTTTCTCTGGAGCGCTGGAGACTGAGGGGAGACCTGACAGAGATTTATAAGAGCCAAAGGTGGAGTAAACAACCTCAGGGTCGAAGTGTCTAATGCGGGAGGATGGGCTTTTAAGGTGAGAGTGGGACAGTTCATGTGCGGGGCAAGTTCTTTTCACACGGAGGGTGGCGGGTGCCTGGAATGTGCCAGGGGTGGTGGTGGAGGCAGATACGACAGAGGTGTTTCAGTGTCTCTTAGGCAGGCACAGGCATGCACAGGGAATGGAGGGATGCGGACATTGTGTAGTCAGAAGGGATTACATTTAGTTTGGCACAGACGTTGTGAGCCAAAGGGCCCTGTTCCTGTGTGTACGGTTCTGTATTCTCTTTGAAATTTGGAGAGAAGGGGGAACACTCCTGCTCCCCATCACTGCCCAGTGACCCTGGGGTAGAGAGAGGGTGGTGTGGGCAATCAGCCAGGGTTCCTGCTCCCCATCACTGCCCAGTGACCCTGGGGTAGAGTGTCCAGTGACCCCTGGGGTAGAGAGAGAGTGGTGCGGGCAATCAGCCAGAGTTCCTGCTCCCCAGCACTGCCCAGTGACCCTGGGGTAGAGTGTCCAGTGACCCCTGGGGTAGAGAGAGAGTGGTGCGGGCAATCAGCCAGGGTTCCCGCTCCCCAGCACTGCCCAGTGACCCCTGGGGTAGAGAGAGAGTGGTGGGGGGAATCAGCCAGGGTTCCCGCTCCCCAGCACTGCCCAGTGACCCCTGGGGTGGAGAGAAAGTGGTGGGGGGAATCAGCCATGGTTCTAACTATTCCTCTTCACCTTTGCCAGGAGCCTGAGGTTAAAGTTGCCCTCAACAAAGGCACACTGATTGGTCTGCTGGTTGTTGCTGTTGCCATAGCAATGATTGTCGTGTTGTCCCTCTTCCTGGTTCGTCGGAAGCAATACGGGAATATCAGTCATGGAATCGTGGAGGTAGGTATCCAACCACTTCCCATTCAGTCCTACCGTCCACACTCCCAATGGGACACCACCCTTCCTGTTCACTTCCACCATCCACACTCCCAATGGGACACCACCCTTCCTGTTCACTTCCACCGTCCACACTCCCAATGGGACACCACCCTTCCTGTTCACTTCCACCATCCACACTCCCAATGGGACACCACCCTTCCTGTTCACTTCCACCGTCCACACTCCCAATGGGACACCACCCTTCCTGTTCACTTCCACCGTCCACACTCCCAATGGGACACCACCCTTCCTGTTCATTTCCACCATCCACACTCCCAATGGACCCCACCCTTCCTGTTCACTTCCACCATCCACACTCCCAATGGACCCCACCATACCCATTCACTCCTACAGACCACACTCTCAAAGGGACCTAACTCCTTCCCATTCGTTCCCACTATCCACACTCCCAATGGGAATCCATTCCCACTCATTCACTTCCTCTGTCTGTACTCCTAATGTAACCTCACCCCCTACCCATTTACTCCCACCGTCCACACTCCCAACGGGGCCCTATCCCTTCCCATTCACACTCCCAATGTAACTCCACCCCATTCCCATTCACTCTAACTGCCCACTCTGATCTTCAGGACGTAGGTGATGCATTTTCCTCCAAAAAGCTAAACAATTCAGCATCTCCCCAGTGACCCTCACAGGCTGGATGTGCAACAGTTCTGCCTGTGATCACAAGAAACTGCAGACAGGCGGGGACGCAGCTCAGCACATCACGGAAACCAGCCCTTTCCCCCTTCATGGACTCACTGCCTCCCCTGGACGTTCTCTCTTCTCCCCTCTCCCACTGAGCGGAAGATACAGAAGTCTGAAAGCACGTATCACCAAGCTTCTATGAGACTGCTGAACGGTCTCCTAATACAATAATGTCCCTTTGCCGTACAGCACTACAGTATAGAAACAATCCCTTCGGCCCATCCAGTCAGTGCTAACCTGTATTTCTGCCGAGTCCCATCTGCCTGCACCTGGACCGTAGCCCTCCAATGTACAGGATTGCAAGAAGCTGCAGGGAGTTGCAGACACAGCTAACCCCATCATGGGACAAGCCTCTCCACCATGCACTGTACCTCAGTGCACTGTGTTTTAAACTGAACTGTAGAAACAGTAGGCAAGACAAGTTATTTTTCTCTCAGTACTTTTGTCAGCGATGAACCAATTTACTATTTGAGCCTCCCCCTTGCAGGTTGACCCCATGCTGACCCCGGAGGAGCGCCAGCTGACCAAGATGCAGAACCATGGCTACGAGAATCCCACCTACAAGTTCTTTGAGCAGTTGCAGAACTGAGGGTGCAGCTGGCAGAGAAGATAGGGGGAGGGAGGAGGGAGGGAGGGGAGGGGAAGGAAGAGAAGGGAGAAGGGGGCGCCCGGATTGGATGTCGGACCACAAGGCCGGTGATCGGGAGACCACTTTGCTAGGGAGTTGGTGGTTGCAGAGGGATGGGATTTGGTCTTTCAGTTGGGGGTGTGGGGGTGTGCTGTATGTCAGCGTGATGGTGGGAGGGGAAGATCCATGCCCCTTGGGGCCTGGAGAGGTGTTCGTCTCGGTCAGCTCCCTCTCCCCAGCCCGATTGATCAACCCCCTCCTACTTTTCCCGCCCTTCCCTCCCCTCCTTTCCCTTCTTTCCTCCTCGTTGGTCCTCCCCCCACCACTTTACCTTCCAGCGTTTGGATTGGATGAGGCATTTCCCCTCTCCCTCCTTCCCCACAACCAACATCACCGGGAGGTCACCCTGCGAGCGGGGGCAGGATCCTTCCCCAATTCCCATCACATACCTTCTCCCCGTTGACTCATTGCTGTTTCCGAAAGGCATCCCACGACACTCCGCCCTGCCTGAGGAGTAAAGGGCATCACCAGACAACCTTCCACCTCCAGGGAGCCCTGCCAAGCTTTGGTCTCAGTGCCCACCCCACCTACTAGTGCCAGGGTGGAGAGGAATGGTGGGGAGGGCTGTTGGGCACTTTAGGGGGTCTGGTTGTGGTGGGGCGGGGAGGATCGAACCTTCAATCCTCAGACCCTTCCTGGACCAACAAGCGGGGCTTCCAAACTGGCCACACCCACTGCAGATTCCTGGGATCAAAGTTGGGGAATGGGAGAACTTTGCTTTTGGTTTTTGAGGGGGTGAGGGGCCTGCAGGGTGGCAAGGAAATTAGGCATGATGTCTCCCCACTCTCCTCCTCCACGCCTGCTGCGCTCCCAGGAGCACCTCGCTTACCACAAAGAGTCCAAGGCGAAACACCCACTAGCACACTGGCGATTCGGCAGACGATCCCTCCCCCTGTGTTGTACATAAACAGTCCAAACCCCCACCCTTCCTCCCTGCCGCCTCCGTTGCAAATCCACGCAGATATTTTTGGCTGCTCTAATGGCTGGATGAACGCTTCCAAAGCTGCCGACACAAGCGATACCGGGAATCACAGGTAACCCTTTCGGAGTCTCCCAATCTATGATGGGACACGGTCTGTGACTAACGACCCCCAGGTGCAGTGACAGGATGGACTGGTTTGTGATCGACTTGCTTCCGAACTTGGCTTCCAACCTGATTTCCCCGGGCATTCCTTGGGTCAGATCCATAACATATTTATTTGAAGTATATCTGTGGAATAAGATTAAATTAAACCATGCCATTAATTCCCCAAAACTGTGTTGTGTGTTTTTTTCTATAAGTACCTTGGACACAATTATTGTGTGACCCTTACATGTTGATCTTCCTAGAGAGCCCAGGGTTAGAAAGAGAGAGGGGAGACAGAGACCCCAAAAGACAGAGGAGCATAATTAGGCTATATGGTCCATGGAGTCTGTTCCACCATTCCATCGTAATTCATCATCCCTCTCAACATCTTCCGACCCTATGTCACTCTTTTCTAAGGATTTGATTTCATTTTTTACCAGCAGAGCCTCCGCACCCCTCTGCCTCCCTGCCTGTCCTTTCTATACATGATGTGTCCTTGGATGTTGAGCTCCCAAATATAATCTACTTCAGCTGTGATTCAGTGATACTGACAACATTATACCGGCCAATCTCACTGCGCAACAAGATCACCTTATTCTGTATTCTGTGTGCATTCAAATGTAGCACCTTCAGTCCTGTATTCATTGCCAGTTTGCCCCCATGTTACCAAAAGTTAAATTCTTATCCCTTTCTAAATGTTTTATTTATTTGTTCTGTAATCTTTGCTGAACTCTCCTTTCTTTTACTTTATCCTCACTTTCCCAGTTGAAGCTACTATTTAGTTTAAAGAAATGCGTCAACCCATCCCACTGACTGCAAATTTGCCCTATCAACTGTCTGTACTTCCTCACAGTCACACTACATGTTGCATCTGGTTGTATACCAATTGCCCCATCCTCAGCCCTCTCACTCCGTTTCCCAACCCCCTGCCAATTTAGATTAAACCCTCCCCAAAAGCTCCAGCAAACATGCCCACAAGGATATTGGTCGTCCCCCCCCAATAACTCGTCCTTTTGCCTAGGTCGTACCTTCCCCAGCAAGATTCCAATGATCCAGAGATCTGAAACCCTGCCCCCAGCACCAATTCCTCAGCCACACATTCATCTGCCAAATTATCCTATTCTTACTCTCATTGGCACAGGTAGCAATTTAGCGTTTACTACCCTTGAGGTCATGCTTTTCAGCTTTCTAACTAATTCCCTATATTCTCTCATCCCTTTTCCTACCTATGTTATTGGTATCAATATATACCACAACATCTGGCTGTTCACCTTCTCCCTTTAGAATGCTGTGGGCCCAATCCTGACACCTGGGAGGCAAAACAAGTTATTGTGTGTTGTGTGTTACTGGTACTACCATGCTTTACACCCTGGTTTAGAGAAACATTGTCTTGTTTGAAGGTATACATGTAGTTGAAAGTGCAAAGTAAAATTTATTCTCAGAGTACATGTCACCACATACAACCTTGAGGTCCTTTTTCTGCAGGCATACTTTGCAAATCTATAGAACAGTAACTGTAAACGGGATCAATGAACAACAAACAGTGCAAATGCAAATATAAATAAATAGCAATAAATAACGAGTGTGAAATAATAAGACAAAGTGTCCTTAAAGTGAGACCATCAGATGTGGGAACACCAGAAGTAGAATGAGGGTAGTTATCCCCTTTTGTTCAAGAGCCTGATGGTTGAGGGGTAGTAACTGTTCTTAAACCTGATGGTGTGAGTTCTGAGGCATCAGTACCTTCTATCTGATGGCAGCAGTGAGAAAAGAGCATGGCCTGGGTGGTGAGGATCTCTGATGATGGATGCTGGATATAGTTAAATGACAATAAACTTGATGTGGCTTGATTTGACACACCACCCAGGTGTCTCTTTCACGTCCATAGTATCTGAAATACAGAGAGAAAGGGAAATAATTTATAAAAGTCTCATATTTAATACACCTTGCTCTTTATTTTAATTGTAATATAATTTTTTTTACATCTTGCACTGTATGGCTGTCACAAACAACAAATTTCACGTGTCAGGTGATAAACCTTTCCCATCTTTCTATTAGTTCTACCTCTCTAAGATCACCTGTCAATCTCCTGCGCTCCAATTATGAGTCCCAGTCTGTCCATCACGTCCCTATAACTCAGTCAAGTCTTTGTAAATCTCCTCTGTACTCCTTCCAGTTTAATGATGTATTTCTTGTACCATGGTGCCCAAACCCGAACACAACACCCCAAGTGTGGCCACGCTAACTTCCTGTACAACTGCACTGTGACCTCCTGACTTACGTGCTCAGACTGACAAAAGGCAGCCTGCCACCCACCCGGGGTGCTGCACGATGGCAGCAAATGCTCTGGACTGACGAGTCAAAATTAGAAAGTTCTGGCTCAGACAGGAAGCAGTTTATCCATAGAAGAGCTGAGAGGTCTACGTGGTTGAGTGTCTGCAGCCAACAGTGAAGCACGGCAGAGGTTCCCTGCAGGTTTGGGGCTGCATTCTGCAAATGGAGTTGGTGATCTGGCCAAAATTAATGGAATCCTTAATGCTGATAAGTACAAGCAGATTCTATTCCATTAGGGAGGCGTCCAATTGGTCCCAACTTCATTCTGCAGCAGAACAATGGCCCCAAACACACGGCCAAGGTCATCAGCAAAAAAAATGAACAAGAACTCCTACAGCAGATGGTATAGCCTCCACAGAGCCCTAATCTCATCATCATCAAGGCTGTCTGAGATTACCTGGAGGGACAGAAGCAAGCAAGACAGCCAAAGTCTGCAGAAGAACTTTGGCAAGTTCTCCAAGATGCCTGGAACAACCTACTAGCCGATTTTCTTATAAAACTGCACGACAGTTTATCTAAGATAATTGATGCAGTTTTAAAGGCAAAGGATGGTCACGCCAAGTATTGATTTGATTTAGTTTTATACTGTTTACTGCTCTTTATAGTTTTTCATATTTAGAAGCTTTTCATTATTTTTGAAGGCCTCTTCTCTTTACAGATTTTTCTACATGTGCCTAAGACTTTTACCTTTGCACAGTACTGTTACAGTAATTTTACACACATTTAAATAAGTCATGCAAAAAGAGAGAAACAAATAGCAAGGTAGAGTTCATGGGTGCATTGTCCATTCAAAAATCTAATGGCAGAGAGGAAGATGTTGGTCCTGAAACGGTTTCAAACTCTTGGGAATGTACGTCTCGCACAGCCTCTCATGGTCCCAGAAACACATTCCACACAATCTGGAAAGCTCTCCAACACCTCTATTTCTGAGGAGGCTGAAGAGAACTGGACAATGCACATCTAGACTCATGTCGTTCGACAGATGCGCAGTAGAGAGCACCCTAACACGCTGCATCACTGCACTGTATGGAAACCGTATGGACTTGTAGGTGGAGGCGGAAACATTATGGCACTAAATTGCAACTCCTTTGCATTCTTCTGCAAAAGCAGCTCAATTTCTACGTCAGATGTCTCTCCTTTTCACTTCAGGGTGATGGGGTTCTGTTGAAGACCCTGATCTGGAGTTAGGTTCTTTGACTTCGGTTCTTTGCGCTGGTGAAGCCTGCTCTCCGGGGCTCATTACCGGCCGTTTTTTGATATCCCAAGGACGTGACCTGGCCTTTGGGGTTAAAAGGGTTCGTGGCCCTGGGGACGGGCTGATTCTAAGCCAGTGCCGCAAACTGCTGAAGCATTGCAGTAGAAAACGGGACATTGGGAGAGTGGATCAGCAGCTGGAGGCCGGGCACTCGCCGAGCCGCGCTCTCGCTCTCTCTTGTTGGTGGGCGAGAGGTTGTTGCCGATTCTCAAGTCACAGAACTCAGAGTAAAATGTGGTGTGACAGACTTTTAACACTGCAAATCAGCGAGTTGTTTGGTTATGTCTCCCCTCTTGCTGGGAAAGGGGAAACCTCCTGGGAGAGGCTGTGGTATGTCAAATTGCTTGGTGATCGATTAGTTTTTGTTGTACTGTAGATCATGGTCTTTCCTATTGCATGCTTGGTGGGTGGAGGGTGCTGATGCTTTTTTGTGTGTGGGTGGGGAGGGTTGTTGCTTTGCTGCTGCTTGTGTGTGGGAGGGGGATTAGGGGCTTTGGGGTTCTAATGCTTTTACTGTCATTCTTTGGGACACTCTTCTGTTTTCGTGGATGTCCGTGAAGAAAAAGAATTTCAGGACGTATATTGAATACAGACCCAGCTGGTGGCGTAGTGGCATCAGTGTCAGACTTTGGGACGAGAGGTCCCGGGTTTGAATCCAGCCAGCTGGCTCCCCTGCATGCTTTCCATCCGTGCTGGGTTACGAGCTGGTGATCTCTTTGGAAACTCACCCGGCAGAAGGCAATGGCAAACCACTGTTGTAACTTGCTTCGTACGCGGTTCCCCACTACGTCAGAGAGGCGTGGAGGGAAATTGTCCGCTAACTGGAGAAACTTCTGCCGGATGTGACGTACCTTTCCAAACTGAATACACTCCTCTGATATTAAATGGGACTATTAGACTATCGAACTGCACTGCAGCAGACGAGGTAGTCAAAACTGCCCCAAAACATATATATAGAAAAGGGCCAGCAACATCATTAAATATCCTACCCATCCTGTTCACGGACTGTTTGTCAGATCAGAATCAGGTTAGTATCACTGGCATATGTCGTGAAATTTGTTGTTTTGCAGCAGCAGTACGGTGCAAAACATAGAAATAAAAATATAAATTAGAATAAAAAGTATATATAAAAATAAACTAAATAAGTAGTGCGGAAAGAGAGGGAAAATACAAAAGTATTGTTCATGGATCTATCGTCCATTCAGAAACCTGATGGTGGAGTGGAATAAGCATGAAAGGTGAGTGTGTGTGTCTTCAGGCTCCTGTACCACCTTCTTGATGAGAAGAGGGCATGTCCTGGGTGATGGGGGATCCCTAATGATTGATGCCACCTTTTTGAGGAATTGTCTTTTTATAGATGTCCTGGATGCTGGGGAGGATGTTGCTCATGATGGAGCTGGCAAAGTTGACAACTTTCTGTAACCTTTCCCCGATCCTGTACAGTGGCCTCTCCGTACCAGAGGGTGACGCAACCAGTTAAAATACTCGCCACGGTATATCTGCAGAAATTTGCGAGTGTCTTCGGTGACATACCAATTCTCCTCAAACTTCTAAAGAAATATAGCCACTGTCATGTCTTCTTTGTAATTGTATCAATATGTTGGGCCCAGGGTAGATACTTAGAGAAGTTGACTCCTGTGAACTTGAAACTGCTGACCTACACAGCCGTCTGTGACAATAAATTCCACAGATTCAACACCCTCACCCTCTGGCTTAAAAAAAGTTTCCTCATCTCTGTTCTAAATGAATGTCCCTCAGAATAGAGGCCATGCCCTCTGGTCCTAGACTCCCCCACTATAGGAAACATCATTTCCACATCCACTCTATCTAGGACTTTGAATATTCAATAAGATTCAATGAGATCCACTTTCAAGCCTTTAAACTCCAGTGAGTACTAGCCAAGAGCCATCAAACACTCCTCATACTTTAACCCTTTCATTCCAAGAATCATTCTTGTGAACTTTTCGTACTTCTCGTGATTTTTATTAACGACCTGGATGTGGGGGTAGAAGGGTGGGTTGGCAAGTTTGCAGACGACACAAAGGTTGGTGGTGTTGTAGATAGAGTAGAGGATTGTCAAAGATTACAGAGAGACATTGATAGGATGCAGAAGTGGGCTGAGAAGTGGCAGATGGAGTTCAACCCGGAGAAGTGTGAGGTGGTACACTTTGGAAGGACAAACTCCAAGGCAGAGTACAAAGTAAGTGGCAGGATACTTGGTAGTGTGGAGGAGCAGAGGGATCTGGGGGTACATGTCCACAGATCCCTGAAAGTTGCCTCACAGGTGGATAGGGTAGTTAAGAAAGTTTATGGGGTGTTAGCTTTCATAAATTGAAGGATAGAGTTTAAGAGTCGCGATGTAATGATGCAGCTCTATAAAACTCTGGTTAGGCCACACTTGGAGTACTGTGTCCAGTTCTGGTCACCTCACTATAGGAAGGATGTGGAAGCATTGGAAAGGGTACAGAGGAGATTTACCAGGATGCTGCCTGGTTTAGAAAGTATGCATTATGATCAGAGATTAAGGGAGCTAGGGCTTTATTATTTGGAGAGAAGGAGGATGAGAGGAGACATGATAGAGGTGTACAAGATAATAAGAGGAATAGATACAGTGGATAGCCAGCACCTCTTCCCCAGGGCACCATTGCTCAATACAAGAGGACATGGCTTTAAGATAAGGGGTGGGAAGTTCAAGGGGGATATTAGAGGAAGGTTTTTCACTCAGAGAGTGGTTGGTGCATGGAATGCACTGCCTGAGTCAGTGGTGGAGGCAGATACACTAGTGAAGTTTAAGAGACTACTAGACAGGTACATAGAGGAACTTAAGGTGGGGGCTTAGGGTTTGAGGGTCGGCACAACATTGTGAGCTGAAGGTCCTGTACTGTATTGTATGTTCTATGAACCTCCTCTGGATCGTCATCGATGCCAGCACATCTTTTCTTAGATAGGAAGCCCTAGAACTGCTACCAATACTCCAGCTGCAGCCTGACCAACGCCTTATTAAGCCTTAACATTACACCCCTGCTCTTGTATCGTTATCCTCGTGAAAAGAATGCTAACATTGCTTTGCTTTCCTTACCACCAACTCAACCTGCAAATTAACATTTAGGGAATCCTGTATGAAGACTCCCGAATCCCTCTGCATGTCTGATTTTTTAATTCTCTCCCCACTTAGGAAATAGTCCATGCCTTTATTCCTTCTACCAAAACGCATGGCCGTGCTCTTCCCTATGTTAGAGTCCATCTGCCACTTCTTTGTCTATTCCCCCGTTTTCTCAATACTACCTGCCCCTCCACCTATCCTCATATCATCTACAAACTTGGCCACAAAGTCATCGATTCCATCGTCCAAATCATTGACATATAACATGAAAAGAAGTATTCCCAGCGTCTACTCCTGCGACACATCACTAGTCACCAGCAGTCAACCAGTAAAAGCCTTTTTATTTGCAGTCTGTGCCTCCTGCCAATCAGCCATTGTAACCGTGCTGGTAACTTTCCTCTAATATCCTGGGCTCTTATCTTGTTAAGTAGCCTCATGTGCAGCACCTTGTCAAGAGCCTTCTGGAAATCCAAATAAACAGCATCTACTGACTCTCCTTTGTCTATTCTGCCTGTTATTTTCCTCAAAGAATTCCGTCAGATTTGTTAGGCAAGATTTCACTTTAAGAAAGCCATGCTGACTTTGGCCTGTTTTATCACGTGTCTCCAAATACTCAAAACCTCATCCTTAAAAATAAACTCCAACATATTTCCAACCACTAATATCGGGCCTATAATTTCCCTTCTTCTGCCTCCCTCCGTTATTAAAGAGTGGAGGGACACTTGCAATTTCCAGTCCTCCGAATTGATTCTAGAATCTAGTGATCCTTGAAAGATCTTTACTAATGCCTCTGCAATCTCTTCAGCTACCTCTTTCAGAACCCTGTCGTATAGTCCATCTGGTCCAAGTAACTTATCCACCTTCAGATCTTTCAGCTTCCCAAGCACCTTCTCCTCAGTAATAGCAAAGAATCTCACTTCTGCCCCCTGACATTCCCTCATTTCTGGCATTCTGCTAGTGTCTTCCACTGTGATGACTAATGCGAAATACTTAGTAATTTTGTCCCTAGTACTACCTCTTCAGCATTATTTCCAGCAGTCCAATATCCACTCTCATCTTTCATTTCCTTTTTATATATATGAAAATACTTTTTCTATTCTCTTTTATGTTATTGGTGAGCTTACCTTCATATTTCATCTTTCCTATCTTCAGTGATTATTTTAGTTGACTTCCCAATCCTCTAGCTTCCCTCTAGTTTTTGCAAAATTATAAGCCCTCTTTTTTTGCTTTAGTTCTGTCTTTGTCTCCCAAGTCAACCATGATTGCCTCATCCTCCTATTAGAATACTCCTTCATCTTTGGGGTGTATCTTTCCTGCGCCTTCTGAATTTTCTCCAGAAAACCAGCTATTTCTAGATGTCATCTCTGCTAGAGTACCCTTCCAATCAACTTTGGCCAACTCCTCTCTCTCATGCCTCTGTAATTCCCTTTACTCCATTGTAATCGAGTACAGCACAGAAGCAAACCCTTTGGCACATATAGTCAGAGCCCAACCATTTAAACTGCCTGCTCCCATCGACTTACACTGGGACCATAGCCCTCCATACCCTTACCATCCATGTACCTGTGCAAGCTTCTCTTAAACATTGAAATCAGGTTTGCATGCACCACTTACACTGGCAGCTTGTTCCACCCTCTGAGTGAAGAAGTTTCCCCTCATGTTTCCATTAAACTTTCCACCTTTCACCTTTAACCCATGACCTCTAGTTGTAGTCCCACCCAACCCCAGCGGAAAAAGCCTGCTGTACACTTGTTTAACCTTATTTACGTCTTTCCTGTAGGTACGTGAACAAAACTGCACACAATACTCCAAATTAGACTTCACCAACAGCTCATACAACTTCAACATAAGCATCTCATCTCCTGTACTCAGTACTCTGATCTATAAATGCCAATGTGCTAAAAGTTTCCTTTACAATCCTATCTACCAGTGCCGCCACTTTCAATGAATTATGGACCTGTATTCCCAGATCCCTTTGATCTACCACACTCCTCAGTGCCCCACCGTCCACTGTGTAAGACCTACACCGCTTGGTCCTACCGAGTGCATTACCTTATACTTGTCTGCATTAAATTCCATCCGTCATATTTTAGCCCATTTTTTTAGCTGGTCCAGATTCCGCTGCAAGCCATGATAGTCTTCCTTGCTGTGCACTACACCCCCGATCTTGGTGTCATCTGCAAATTTGCTGATCCAGTTAACCATCGTATCATCCAGATCGTTGATATAGGTGATAAATGACAATGGACCCAGCACCGATCACTGTGGCACTCCACTAGTCATTGGCCTCAAGCCACAGAGGCAACCATTTACCATCACTCGCTGGCTTCTACCACAAAGCCAATGTGTAATCCGATTTACTACCTCATCTTGAATGCTGAGCGACTGAACCTTCTTGACCAACCTCCCATGCGGGACCTTGTCAAGTGCCTTGCTAAAGTCTATGTAAACAACATTCACTGCCTTGCCTTCATCAACTTTCCTGGTAACAGCCACAAAAAATTCTATAAGATTGGTTAGACATGACCTATAACACAACAAAGCCATGCTGACTATCTCTAATTAGTCCCTGTTTATCCAAATATTCATATATCTGGTTCCTCAGAACAGTGATTCTCAACTGTTTTTTGGCCATGGCCCCCTTAGGAGCTCTTCTCAGGTTCTAGGCCCCCCTTTCAAACAGGGATACAACACGAACAGATAGACAGAAAATCAGTCATATCGCTCTGAAGATCAATCAAACTCTCTTGAATTTCTACCTCAACTTGGGTGGGTTGTACTTCAAATGGATTCAAAATCCAATCCGGGATACTGAGGTTTAACAGGTCACTAAATCTTTTTTGCATATCCTCGTGTATCTGCTTGAGATGTTTCACATAAATGGTAAGGTCATCGTCCCTCAGTGCCTCTGCGATCGGCTTCAGGTTTGGAAATTGTAAAAATTCCCAACGTCCCGTATTGTGGCATAGACTTCGAGTTTCTTAAGGAAAGAAACAATGGCTTCCTTACAATCTACGAGGTCACTGTTTTTGCCCTATAACGTCTTGTTTAACAAATTAAGTTTCTGAAAGATATCTGCCAGATAAAATACGTCCGCCTTAGCGTTAATGATTCTTTCTCCGTGCTCTTTATCAGACATGAAGGAAACTGTGGTGTCCCAGGGTGTAACAAAACGTTGAAGACAGTTTCCCTTGGAAAGCCACATCACCTTGGTATGCAGCAGCAGCGTCTGGAAGTCTACATCATTTTCTTCACACAGCTGCAGGAAAAGTCGATCCTGAAGGGCATGGGATTTGATGAAGTTTACAGCCTTTATGACAACCGAAAGCGAAAGATTGAGATGTCCTCCTAAGTTTTTAGCTACTAGGTGCTCCCTGTGAATGATGCAATGAATAGTAAGACAGAAAGTATAGCTCTTTCTAGGTGGGCGCTGAATCCTCTGTATTGACCAACCATAGAAGAGGCACAATCAGTTGCACAAGCAATTATATTCTCCATTGGAATATTGTTCTCGCTTAAGTAACTTTTGACTTCTTCAAAAATAGACAGTCCCTTAATATCCATTTTAATCCTCCTGGCAAACAACATCTCTTCCATCAGTTCGTTCCTGTTCCAGAATCTCACCTAAGCCATGAGAAGAGCATCGTTATCTTGTAAAGTAGTTTCCTCTAATTGTAAAGAGAATTTCTTGGATTGTAGTGAACTGACCAATCCCTCTTGAATGTCCCATGCTATCTCATCGATTCTTCTGGCAACAGCAGAATTACTCAAATTCATGACATCAGACATTATTATGGACACTGAACGCAGGATAAGCGACTCACCAATGTTGTGAGCATTTCCAGTTTTGGCAATCAGTTTACTAATTTTGTATGATGCAACAAGACCCTTCACCAATTTCTGTGACATTTGAGTAAGCATTTGGTTCAGCGTTGGCCTTCTCTCAAAATTATCTCAAAGGCTTTGACGAAATCTAAGTGTTTATCCTTCTTCTCTGGATGCGAGGTATCCAAATGGTTTTCAATTGGCCTGGCCTCATGCTTTCATTTGACAATGTGGTCATGCAATTCAAACACATGGGTTTTGCGGAGATGCGATGAAACCATACGATAAGTACTCCACTGAATACTGCCGACACTTTTTTTCGCCAAGGAACTGATGGATAGAATTCTTTCTGAAAATAATAAGTGCACGAAATACAGATACATTACCGACAGAAAATGCCGTTACCCGGAGCCAGGGATTTCTTTTTTTCGGTGACTTCATATGCAGTAGTAAACACTTTTCACAACCTACATTAATGTATAATATATCCAAACACATATACTTTAAAGTTACTAGGCTAGAAAAGGCCTAGCAAGACACGCTGATCTTCGGAGAATAAAGTATGGCGATAATGGATGTGAGAACCTTTGATTGAATACGTTGACCCGGTGCAGTCTGATTCACGACTGACTCTGAAGTGAGGCTGTGTAGGAGGAGCTTAAGCAATGAATTTACCGGGTGTGCCGAAGTCAAACGGTGTGTTGGAAAGATATTATAAATAGGAGGGAAACTATTGACTCCAATGAAGGCTGCTGCTTGGGTATTTCATCGGTTCAGTTACCAGGGCCCCCATAAACCCTTGGGGCTCCCCTTCTCACAGTTTTCAGTCAGTGGCCCCCCTCAAATGTGCCAGGGCCCCCAAGGGGCCCCCGTTGAGAATAGCTGCCTTAGAATACCTTCCAATAACTTTCCCATGACTGATGTCAGACTCACCGGACTATAATTTCTTGATTTATTTTTAGAACCTGTCTTAACAGCGGAATATTAGCTACCCTCCAATTACCTGTCGCTAAGGATGATATAAATATCTATGCAAGGGGTCCTGCAACCTTTGCACTTGCTTCTCACAAGGCCCGGGGACTTATTCATCCTGATTTGCCTCGAAACAGCAAACATCACCTCCTCTGTAATCTGTATAGGGTCCATGAAGTCGATGCTGCTTTGCCTTAATTCCTTAGACTCTGTGCCCAACTCCCGAGTAAACAGAGATGCAAAAAAAAAATACATTTAAGATCTCCCCATCTCTTTTGGCTCCACATATGGATTACCATTCTGATCTTCTGGACGACCAATTTTATCCCTTGCTCTCAACACATCTATAGAATCCCTCAGGATTCCCCTTCACCTTGTCTGCTAGGGCAACTGCATGCCTTCTTTTAGCCCTCCTGATGCTCTCTTGCATTTCTATACTCCATAAGTACCCCATTTGTTCCTACCTGCCTATACCTGTTATGCACCTCTTTTACTTAACCAGGGCCTCAATATCTCTTGAAAACCAAGGTTTCCTAAATCTGTTGTCCTTAACTTTGATTCGGACAGGCAAATAATTTTGTATTCTCAAAATTTTACTTTTGAAGGCCTCCCACATACCAAGTACACCTTTGCCAGAAAACAGCCTGTCCCTATCCACACTCGCCAGATCTTTTCTGATACCATCAAAATTGGCCTTTCTCCATTTTAGAATCTCAACCCACGGACCAGACCTATCTTTTGCCATATCTACTTTGAAACTAATGGTATTATGATCACTAGATACAAAGTGTACACAACTTCTGTCACCTACCCTGTCTCATTCCTTAATAGCTGATCAGGTATCACACACTCTCTCATTGGGGCTTCTATGTACTGATTAAGGGAATTTTCCTGAACACATTTAACAAACTCTTTCCCATCTAGTCATTTTCCAGTATGGGAATCCCAGGCAATATGCAGAAAGTTAAAATCACCTACTATAACAACCTTATGTTTCTTAACAGTCTGCGATCTCTCGACAAATTTGATCCTCTAAGTCCCAGGGACTATTAGGTACAGTTCCATTAGTACAAAGACAAAATCTGCAGATGCTGGAAATCCAAACAACACACACGAAATGCTGGAGGAGCTCAGCAGGCTAGGCAGCATCGGCTCAAAGCATTGACTGTACACTTTTCCATAGGTGCTGCCTGGCCTGCTATACGTTTCTTACTCCTCAATTCCACTCATAACACCTCACTAGATGTGTTTTCCAGTCTATCTTGCCTGAGCACTGCCATGATATTTTCCCTGAATAGTAACACACCCACCTCCCTCTCTGTCGTGCCTAAAATGACAGAACCCCAGAATATTGAGCTGCCAGTCCTGCCCCTCCTGCAACCAAATCTCACGAATGGCTACAATGCCATAGTTCCACATGTTGATCCATGCCCTGAGCTCATCTGCCTTTCCTACAATAATTCTTGCATTGAAAGATAAGCAGCTCAGGATGTTAGTTACACCATGCTTGACCTTTTGATTCCTGACTTCATCGAGGTCTTAATGACTCTCTGTTCTGGCTCTCTGGTTCTCATACCCCTGCAACTCTAGTTTAAATGCCCCTCTCCACCATGCAGCACTAGCAAACCTTCTTGCTATGATATTAGTCCCCTTCCAGTTCAGGTGCTCCACCTGGCCCTAACCCACCTGGACAGAAAAGACACGTACGTTCGAATGCTGTTCATAGACTTCAGTTCAGCATTCAACACAATCATTCCTCAGAAACTGATTGGAAAGCTGAGCCTACTGGGCTTGAACACCTCCCTCTGCAACTGGATCCTAGACTTCCTGACTGGGAGACCTCAGTCAGTCCCGATTGGAAGCAGCATCCCCAACACCATCACACTGAGCACAGGGGCCCCCAGGGCTGTGTGCTCAGTCCACTGCTGTTCACTCTGCTGACCCACGACTGTGCTGCAACACACAGCTCGAACCACATCATCAAGTTCGCCGATGACACGACCGTGGTAGGTCTCATCAGCAAGAACAATGAGTCAGCATACAGAGAGGAGGTGCAGCGGCTAACGGACTGGTACAGAGCCAACAACCTGTCTCTGAATGTGAACGAAACAAAAGAGATGGTTGTTGAATTCAGGAGGACATGGAGCGACCACTCTCCGCTGAACATCGATGACTCCTCCGTAGAGATCGTTAAGGGCACCAGATTTCTTGATGTTCACCTGGCGGAGAATCTCACCTGGTCCCTCAACACCAGCTCCATAGCAAAGAAAACCCAGCAGCATCTCTACTTTCTGCGAAGGCTGAGAAAAGTCCATCTCTCACCAACCCCCCCCCCACCACATTCTACAGAGGTTGTATCGAGAGCATCCTGAGCAGCTGCATCACTACCTGGTTCGGAAATTGCACCATCTCGGATCGCAAGACCCTGCAGCGGATAGTGAGGTCAGCTGAGAAGATCATCGGGGTCTCTCTTCCCCCCATTACAGACATTTACATCACACGCTGCATCCGCAAAGCAAACAGCATTATGAAGGACCCCACGCACCCCTCATACAAACTCTTCTCCCTCCTGCCATCTGGCAAAAGGCACCGAAGTATTCGGGCTCTCACGACCAGACTATGTAACGGTTTCTTCCCCCAAGTCATCAGACTCCTCAATACCCAGAGCCTGGACTGACACCAACCTACTGCCCTCTACTGTGCCTATTGTCTTGTTTATTATTTATTGTAATGCCTGCACTGTTTTGTGCACTTCATGCAGTCCTGGACAGGTCTGTAGTCTAGTGTAGTTTTTGTGTTGTTTTATGTAGTTCAGTGTAGTTTTTGTATTGTTTCATGTAGCACCATGATCCTGAAAAACGTCTCGTTTTTACTGTGTATTGTACCAGCAGTTATGGTCGAAATGACAATAAAAAGTGACTGACAAAGGGTCTCGGCCTGAAACGTCAACTGCACCTCTTCCTACAGATGCTGCCTGGCCTGCTGCGTTCACCAGCAACTTTGATGTGTGTTGCAATAAAAAGTGACTTGACTTGATTTCTGTACAGTTCACACATTCCCTGGAAGAGAGCCAAAGGATCCAAAAATCTGATGCTCTCCCTCCTATGCCAACTCCTTAGCCACAAGCTAGACTATATAATCTTCCTATTTCTGGCCTTACTAGCAGGTGGCATGGGTACCAATCCTGAGATTACAACCTTGGAGATCCTCCCCTTTAACTTAGCACCCAACTCCCTGAGCTCATCAGGCCAGATAGCATCTATGGAAAGGAGTATAGTTGGTGTTTTGGACCGAGACCCTTCAGCAGGACTGGAGAAAAAAGATGAGGAGTAGATTTAAAAGGTGGGGGGGGGGGGAAGGAGGGGAGAGCGATATACAAGGTGATAGGTGAAACCAGGAGGGAGACGGGTGAAGTAAGGAGCTGGGAAGTTGATTGGTGAAGGAGGTGCAGGGCTGGAGAAGGGGGACACTGATAAGAGAGGACACAAGGCCCTGGAAGAAAGAAAAGGGGGGAGGAGCACCAGAGGGAGGTGATGGGCAGGCAAGGAGATAATGTGAGAGAGGAAAAAGGAGATGTGAGAGAGAGAGAGAGAGAGAGGGGGGTGGGGGAAAGGGGGTGGGGAATGATGAAGTGGGGGGCAGTACTGGATAGATGCTGCCTGGCCTGCTGAGTTCCTCCAGCATTTTGTGTGTGTTGCTTGGACTTCCAGCATCTGCAGATTTTCTCTTGTTTATGACCTATCTCCCTGAACTCCTTTTGCAGAACCTTATCACTCTTCCTACCTGCCCACGTCATTGGTACCTGCATTGACCATGACCTCCGGCTGTTCACCCTCCCACTCAAGGATGCTGAGGGCTTGATCCGAGATGTCTTGTATCTTGGCAAGATGAGATATTTTCCAGGAATCTTGTTCTTGTCCACAGGACCTCCTTTCTGTTCCCCTGTTTAACGAATACCCTACCACAACAGCTCACCTCCTCTGCCCCCTTCCCAGGGAGGGGCTGAGAGACAGACTCAGTGCCAGAGACCAGACCACTGTGACTTTCTTCTGTTAGAAGATATCCCCCGATAGTATCCAAAGTGACCTGTTGTTGAGGGGACGGCCACAGGGGTACTCCCTTTCCCTTCCCGACTCTCACCCAGTTCCCTGTGTCCAGCGACTTGGATGTAACTACCTCTCTATATTTCCTATCTATCACTCCTTCATCATCCCGAATGATCCAGAGTTCATTCAGTTCCAGTTCCAATTCCTTAATGTGGAGTGTTAGAGTGTTCTAATTTATTCTTGCCAATCAATACCAATTGCTGATTGGCTGTTGCTCAAAACACCAAACTGTTGTGATTTGGTGCCTTATGTACCCAATCAGCAAACATGAGTGAGCTATATCTCCTCATGCTGATTGGCTGCTGCTCAAAATTGATACACCCAATTTTAGCTTCTCCTACAAGGCGAATTCTATCATATTATGATCACTGTCTCCTAAGGGTTCCTTTACCTTAAGCTCCCCACTCAAAACAATCCACCCCATCCAGAATTGCCATGATTCTGGGAGGGAGAGGCAGCGTGAGTGAACCTTGCGGCGAGATGGCGTTTGAGCCAATCAAGGCGAAAGCGGAAGTTTGGAGATCACTTGGGTGTTCCAGTGCTCTGCAGTCTCTGAGAGGATTCCGGGAGGCAGAGACAGTGTCGCTCAAACCTCATGGGGGGGGGGGGCGCAGGCTGAGGATGAGGTGCAAACTGACGTTTGGCTCCATTTCACCGATTATAGTTTCTATTATTCGCCGATTAAAGGGACGAAGGCAATGAAATGAGTGCAGAGGGTGAGTGCCAGCTGCTAGCTTTTTGATTGGTTGCTCTGTACTGGAGAGGGGAGAACCTGCTGCTGCACCCAGAGAGTGTTGCCTGTCTGTGTCTGGATGCCGGCTTGGACTATGAAATCTTTCTTGAGTCTTACAGTATTCATATCCCGTGTTCTTTTGCCCCAATCTTCTCATTTTTTTTGTGTGGGGAGGGGAATTCAGGGGTCAATGTGCCTGATCCGTTTTGTGCGGGAGGAGGGAATTAGGGATCGAAGTGCCTGATCCATTTTGTTTGTTTTTTGTGCGGGGAGGTGTGATTTGGAGGCTGACGATCGTGCTGCCTTTCTTGGTTTCATGGCTACCCGGTGAATGAAGAATTTCAGAGTTGTATATTTGGATAAGACAATGAACCTTTTAGTCTACATCCTGGCTACTGTTTGGAAGACTGCATATAGCTCCTGTCAGGGTAGTCTTACCCTTAACTCTACCCACGAGGATTTTACTTTTCCAATCCTATGTCACCTCATTCTAAGGATAGAGTCACAGAGAAGCACAACACAGAAACAGGCCACTCAGCTCATTTAGTCCATGCCACAGCTATGTAAGCTGCCTACTCCCATCTACCTGCTCCGGGACCACAGCCCTCCATACCCCTAACATCCACATACTGATCCAAACTTCTCTCAAACATTGAAATCGAGCTCATATGCACCACTTGTGCTGGCAGCTCATGACCCTCTGAGTGAAGAAGATTCCCTTCGTGTTCCCCTTAAACTTCTCACCTTTCACCCTTAACCCATGATCTCTGGTTGTAGATGCACACAACCGCAGTAGAAATAGCCCGCTTGCATTTACCCTTTCTACACCGCTCATGATTTTGTCTACCTCTATCAAATCTCCTCTCAATCTTCCACGTTCTAAGGACTACAGTGCTAACCTATTCAACCATTCCTTATAACTCAGATCCTCCAGGACTGGCAATGTCCTTGTAAATTTTCTCTGTACTCTTTCAACCTTGTTCACATCTTTCCTGTAGGTAGGTGACCAAAACTGCAAACAATACTCCAAACTGGGCCTCATCAATGTTTTATACAATTTCAACATAACATCCCATCTCCTGTACTCAGTATATAGATTAATAAAGGCCAATGTGTCAAAAGCTTTCTTTATGACCCTATCTACCTGTGACCCCGACTTTCAATAAATTATAGAACTGTATTTTCAGATCCCTTTGTTGTACCACATTACTCAATGTGCTGCCATTCACTGTGTAAGACCTACCCTGACAGGTCCTACCCAAAGTGCAAATCCTCGCACTTTTCTGCCATTTCTCAGCCCATTTTTTCAGCTGAAGCAGATCCTTCTGCAAGCTATGACAGTCTTCCTCGCTGTCCACTACATCCATAATCTTCTTGTCATCTGAAAACTTGCTGATCCACTTGACCACATTATCATCCAGATCATTGATATAGATGACAAACAACAATGGACTCAGCCCCGATCCCTGCAGCGCACCACTCGTCACAGGCCTCCAGTCCCAGAGGTAACCATCTACTACCAGTAGACATTGGCTTTGTGGGAGAAGCCAATTTACTACCTCATTTTGAATGCCGAGAATCTGAATCTGAATCTTATTGACCAACCTCCCATGTGGAACCTTATCAAATGCCTTGCTAAAGTCCATGTGGACAACATCCACTGCATTACCTTCATCCACTTTCCTGGTAACTTCTGCAAAAAACTCTATAAGATTGGTTAGACATGACCTACCAAAGCCATGTCTATCCAAATACTTATATATCCGGTCCCTTAGAATACAATCCAATAATTTTTCCACAACTGATGTCAGGCTCACTGGACTAGAATTTCCTCGTTTCTGTTTAGAGCCTTTTTTAAACAGCAGAACAACATTGGCTATCCTCCAGTATCTCTCTCTAAGAATAATTTAAACATTTCTGCACTTGCCTCCTCTAGGATCTGAGGGAACACTTTGTCAGGTCCTGGGAATTTACCTTCCCTGATTTGCCTCAGGGTGGTAAACACACCCTCCTCTGTAATCTGTACAAGATCCATGAAGTTGATGCTGCTCTGCCTCACTTCTCTAGACTCTGTGTCTGTCTCCTGAGTAAATGCAGATGCAAAAAAAAATTATTTAAGATCTCCCCATCCATTTTGACTCCACACATGTATTACCATTCTGAACTTCCAGAGGACCAATTTCGTCCCTTGCAATCCTTTTGCTCTTAACATATCTGTAAAATCTGTGTTGGCATGTGGCCAAGTGCTTAAGGCGTCGGTCTAGTGATCTGAAGGTCGCTAGTTTGAGCCCCAGCCAAGGCAGCATGTTGTGTCCTTGAGCAAGGCACTAAACCACACATTGCTCTGCGATGGACACCAGTGCCAAGCTGCATCAGCCCTAGTGCCCTTGCCTTGGACAACGTCAGTGGCGTGGAGAGGGGAGACTTGCAGCATGGGCAACTGCCGGTCTTCCACACAACCTTGCCCAGGCCTGCACCTTGGAAACTTTCCAAGGCACAAATCCATGGTCTCACGAGACTAACGGATGTCTACCTGTAAAATCTCTTAGGATAACCCTTCACCTTGTCTGCTAAAGCAACTTCTTGCCTTATTTTAGCCCTTCTGATTTATTTCTTGTGCTCTTTTCCTTTTTCTATACTCCATGAGCACCTCATTTGTTCCTACCTGCCTATAGCTGCTATCCATCTCCTTTTTCACTTAACCAGGGCCTCAATATCTCTTGAAAACCAAGTTTCCTTACACTTGATATTTTTATTTTTTATCCTGACAAGCACCAAGAAGCTTTGCATTCTCAAAATTTTTCTTTTGAAGGCCTACCACTTACCAAGCACACCTTTGCTAGGAAACAGCCTGTCCCAATCCACACTTGCCAGATCATTTCTGATACCATCACATTTGGCCCTTCTCCAATTTAGAATCTTAAGCTATGGACCAGATCTATTTTTTTGTATATCTACTTTGAAACTAATAGCATTGTGGTCACAGCACCAAGTTCGGTCACCTGCCTTGTCTCATTCCCCAATGGCAGATCCAGTATCACACACACTCTGTCTTTGAGAGTTCTACGCACTGATGAAGATTTGATTTCATTTTTTAGCAAGTCACCCCACCCCCTTTGCTTACCTGCCTGTCCTTTTGATATAATATGTATCCTTGGATGTTAGACTCCCAACTATGATCTTCTTTCAGCCACAACTCAGTAGTACCCTCAATGTCATACCTACCAATCTCTAACTCTGCTACCAGATCACCTATTTTATTCTGTATCCTGTATACATTCAAATATAACACCTTTCAGTCCTGTATTCATCACCTGTTTTGATTTTGGCCCCATGTTACAATGCAACTTATCTCACTGATGAAAAGTTTTGACCCGTCATCTGCCATCCTTCCTCACAGTTTCACTGCACACTGCATTTAGTTGTATACCAACTGCCCCATCCTCAGCCCTATCACTCCAGTTCCAACCCGCCTGCCAAACTAGTTTAAATCCTCGCCAGCTGATCCAGCAAACCTGCCCGTAAGGATATTGGTCCCCTTCGGGTTAAGGTGTAATCCCTCCTATCTGTAGAGATCATACCTTCCCAGAAGAGATCCCAATGATCCAGAAACCTGAAACCCTGCCCATTGCACCAACTCCTCAGCCACACACTCATCTGCTGTATCATCCTATTCTTCCCCTGACTGGAACCTGGCACAGGCAGCAACACAGAGCTTACTACCCCAAAGGTCCTGCTTTTCAACATCCTGCCTAACTCCCAATATTCTCTCTTCAGGACCTCCTCCCTTTTCCTACCCACATCATTGGTACCACAACTTCCATCTGCTCACCCTTCCACTTTAGAATGTAATGGACCTGACTGATCTGAGACATTCCTGACCCTGGCACCTGGGAGGCAACATACCACCTGGAGGTCCCTTTCACCTCCTCCCCCTCCCCTTCTCTTCGAGTCACATACTGCAGTCAGACTCAGTGCCAGGGACATTGTCACCGCAGCTAGCCCCCTGGTAAGTCATCTCTCCCCTCCCCAAAAGTATCCAAAGTGGTATATTTATTACACAAGGGTTCTCTGCGCTGGCTGCCTATTCTCTTTCCCTCTCCTGACAGTCACCCAGGTACCCGCCTCAGGCAATATATGGTGACTACCTCCCCTTAGCTTCTGTCTCTCACCTCCTCAGTTTTGCATATCAGCCAAAAGTCGTCCGCTGTAGACCTATTGCGGCAGATTGCAGTGTGAATCTACGTCCTTGCTTTGGCAGGAGTTGGTTTTTTTAGATTTTTTTCGATTATGAGGACACACAGTCCTCTTTTATTGTCATTTAGTAATGCATGCATTAAGAAATGATACAATGTTTTTCCAGAATGATATCACGGAAACACAAGACAAACCAAGACTAAAAAAAGCTGACAAAAACCACATCATTATAACATATAGTTACAATAGTGCAAAGCAATATCATAATTTGATAAAGAACAGACCATGGGCACGGTAAAAAAGGAAGTCTCAAGGTCTCTCAAAAGTCCCATCATCTCATGCAAATGGTTGAAGGGAGAAAACTCTCGCTGCCATGAGCTTCCAGCGCCGCAAATTTGCTGATGCAGCACCCTGGAAGCACCCGACCACAGTCTGACTCTGAGTCTGTCCGAAAACTTCGAGCCTCCGACCAGCCCTCTGACACCGAGCACCATCCCTGCTGAGCGCTTCGACCCCGGCCCCGGCAACAGGCAATAGGCAAAGCCGAGGATTTGGGGCCTTCCCCTCTGGAGATTCTCGATTGCACAGTAGCAGCGACAGCGAAGCAGGCATTTCAGAAGTTTCTCCAGATGTTCCTCCGTGCCTCTTCACGTCTGTCTCTATCAAATCAGGATTGTGCACGGCCCCTATTTAAGAAATATGATATCATTTCGGAGCGGCCGCGTGCGCTACGTCGCGCCGCCACCTTCTCCTCCCCTCTATGACTAACCACCTCAGCCATGACTAACCTCTCAGTTTACTTCAACACAGCAGATGTGAGTGCAACTGGGCAATCGTTTTGAAGCAGCTCACCCTGCTCTTCTTGGGCATTGTTATGACTGCCTCCTTCGTGAAGCAGGTGGGAACTTTCCGACCAGCCATGAGAGATTGACGATGTCTATCCACACTCAAGCCAGCTGGTTGGCACAGATTTGCAGAGCCTGACCAGGTACACCATCAGGGCCTGAAGTCTCACAAGGGGTCACCTGCTGGCCTCCGAGACAGAGATCACGGGGTCACTGCCAGGCGATAGATGAAACTTGGAGGGGGAGGGATGAAGCAGCTAGGAAATTGATTGGTGAAAGAGACAGAAGGCCATGGAAGAAAGAAAAAAAAGGGGTGGAGTGGCAAAGGAGCACCAGAGGGAGGTGATGGGCGGGCAAGGAGGTAACATGAGAGAGGGACAAGAGGATGGGAAATGGTGAGGGGGGTCAGGGAGGGGCATTACTGGAAGTTTGAGAAATCCATGTTCATGCCATCAGGTTGGAGGCTACCCAAACAAAATATAAGGTGTTGTTCCTCCAAGCCTGGCCTTATCTCAACAGTGGAGGAGGCCATGGATGGACATATCGGAATGGGAATGAGAAGTGGAATTAAAATGGGTGCCCACTGGGAGATCGCGCTTGCTCTGGCGGACAGAGCTTCGCTGAGCACCTACGCTGCGTTCTGCCAGAACAAGCGGGATCTCCCAGTGGCCACCCATCTTAATTCCACTTCCCATTCCCGTACCCGTTCCGATATATCCATCCACTGTCGGGATAAGGCCACACTTAGGTTGGCGGAACAATACCTTATATTCCGTTTGGGTAGCCTCCAACCTGACAGCATGATCTCTGATTTCTCAGACTTCCAGTAATACCTCCTCCCCTTCACCATTTCCCATCCCCTTGTCCCTCTCTCATGTTATCTCCTTGCCCGCCCATCACCTCCCTCTGGTGCTCCTCCCACCCCCTTCTTCTTCTTCCATGGCCTTCTGTCTCTTTCACCAATCAACTTCCCAGCTACTGCCATGATGAGGTTAAACTCAGGTTGGAGGAGCAACACCTCATATACCATCTAGGTAGTCTCCAGCCCCTTGGTATGAACATAGAATTCTCCAACTTCCGGTAATTCCCTCCCCCTCCTTTCCTCTATCCCTATTTTAATCTGCCCCCTCCCCCAGCTGCCTATCACCTCCCTCATGGATCCACCTTCTTCTACTACCCATTGTGTTTTCCCCTATTCCTTCTTCACCTTTCCTGCCCATCACCTCCCTGCTTCCCTTGCCCCACTCCTTTATCTTTCCCCTTACTGGTTTTTCACCTGGCACCTACCAGCCTTCTCCTTCCCACCCTCCCCCCACCTTCTTTATAGGGCCTCTGCCCCCTCCCTCTTCAGTCCTGACGAAGGGTTCCGGCCCGAAACGTTGACTGATCGCTTCCACGGATGCTGCCCGACCTGCTGAGTTCCTCCAGTGTGTTGTGAGTGTTGCAACTTCCCAGCTCTTTGATTCACCCCTCCCTCTCCAGGTTTCACTTATTACCTGGTGTTTCTGAATCCCCTCCCACCACCTTTCAAATCTACTCCTCAGCTTTTTTTTTCTCCAGTCCTGCCGAAGGATTTCGCCCTGAAACGTCGACTGTACTTTTTTCCATAGATGCTGCCTGGCCTGCTGAGTTCCTCCAGTGTTTTATGTGTGTTGCTCAGATTTCCAGCATCTGCACGTTTTCTCTGGTTTGTCACAGCGTCACTGGATGCTGCAGGGATTTGCATATAAGTAGTTTTATTCTCCCTTTCAAAGTGTACATAAAAGCTCTGGAACTCATCTGGGAGTGAGGCATCACTGCCATTCATGATGTTAGGTTTTGCTTTGTGGGTGGTGATGGCCTGCAAACCCTGTCAAAGTTGACATACATCCAATTCCATTTCTAACCACAGTTGGAATTGATTTTTTGTTCTTAAGATAGTCTTCTGTAGGTTGCATCTAGATTTCCTGTACAGCTTTGGATCACTGCGCTACCCTCAATAGACTACAAATCTCCTGGTCTATCCACAGCTTTTGATTTGGGAATGTCTGCAAGGTTTTCGAAGGCACACACACATCCATCCAGGTTTTGATGAAGTGGGTGACAACTGTGGCTATTCATTCAGACTTGAAGATGAATCCCTGAATGTTGTCCAGTCCACTGATAACTAAGGTTCCCTAAGGTTGTTATCGCTGGAGGTGGTAACGGGGACACACTCCCACTATCTATTAAATGCTCCCAATGGCGTTCACCTCAAATAGCCTCAGACAACCAGGTCCATCTCCTGGCCTTCACATGTGGCTTAGCGACTAAGCCCAGTGGAACCATTTCTACTGACAGGAGAAGGGGCAAAGTCATAGGAACATAGAAAACCTACAGAACAATACAGGCCCTTCGGCCCCCAAAGCTGAGCTGAACAAGTCCTTACCTGAAAAATTACCTAGGGTTACCCATAGCCTCGCATTAGGGCATAGCCCTCTATTTTTCTGAGCCGCATATACCTGTCCAGGAGTCTTTTAAAAGACCCTATAGTATCTGCCTCCACCACTGTCACCAGCAGCCCATTCCACGCACTCACCACTCACTGCATAAAAAACCTACTCCTGATACCTCCTCTGTACCTGCTTCCAAGCACCTTAAAACTGCGCCCTCTCATGCTAGCCATTTCAGCCCTGGGAAAAAGCCTCTGACTATCCATACGATCAATGACTCTCACCATCTTATACATCTTAAAGGCGTGTTATTGGTGCCTTACCACCAGTCACTTCAGCCATGGTTGGCAGCTCATTTAGGACAGGGAAAACTCTGGGTCTCAAACCTCTGCTGCCTTGCGGCTACACCCACCCATGGAGAAGGTTTCGGGAAAAACCCCCAAGGGAAAAATCTGCAGCTGGAGTCCCTAAGGCAGTCCTGCATTGAGTTCAATACTGACTGGCAAGTCCTGCGATGCTGCTGGTACCAAACTGTATCGGTCTCTGCCCTTCCTTTGGGTTCATCAGAGGTGTGGAGAGGGGGAGCTCGCTACATGGGCAACAGCTCACTCTCTGTATCGTACTGCCCAGGCTTGCGTATTACCTCGACAGCTAGGGCTCTGACTGGCGGAGGTCTCACTCACTCACTAACTGACTCAAGGCAGTCCTACAAGCACTCCTCTGCCTCCCTTCTTGGTCCTAGCCACTTGTCCCACTCCCATCAGGGAGGAGGCTACCTTGCATCCATGTCTGGACCACCAGACTCAAAAACAATTACTTTCCCTAGGCAGTAAGGCTGATCACTCACTAACCCACCCTTCCACACCGGCAACTGTCATTTCTGTCAATCACCTTATGTACAGAGCCTTCTGTACCTAGTATCACTTTATGGACATACAAATCAATTCATGTATCTGATCTACCTTTTGTATTTATATCGTATTTTAAATTATTGTGATTTTTTATCTTATTGTGTTTTTAGTGCTGCATCAGATCCGAAGTAACAATTATTTCGTTCTCCTTTACATTTGTGTACTTGAAACTACATTAAGCAATCTTGAGTCTTGAATGCTGGGGAGGCCGGTAGCCATGATGGAACTGGCTGAGTTCATAACTTTCTGCAGCCTTTTCTGACCCTGTGAATTGCCCCTACCCCACCCCACCCCACCCCCGCACCAGACGGCGATGCAACCAGTTGGCACTCCACGGTGCATGTGTAGAAATTGGCCAGCGTCTTTGGTGATATGCTAACGCTTCCGGAACTCCCAATGAAATAGAGCCGCTGTCGTGCCCACAGAGCTAGAATGTGTTGTGGAGAAGTACCACGGCGCGTCCGGATAAGATGCTTTCTGTGGTTCATCTGTGAAAAGTGGCGAGTTTCAGGAGAGTTGTCCCGAACTTCTTCAACCTCCTGAGAGAGTACAGGCGCTGGTGAGTTTTCTTGGCCGTGGCACCTGCGTGGTTGGACACTCACCTCAGCGAAACTCCACCCAGTGTATATCTTCCTGACCAGTGATGCGGGGGGCGGGGGCGCCCAGTCAGATTCCTCCTACGGCGCTTTTCATTGGGAGCAGAGGTACGGGGCGTTCTCAAGGCTGGGATCAGGAAACAGAACCAAGGAACCTCCTCCGTTCCCAATACCAGTCCCTTGGGAGTCGCTGACGGAAGAAAATGCCTCGTAGTTGCACCTGAGGTAGAGAGCTTGAGAAGGCCTTGGAGCGGGATAAGCGCGCCGGGACAACCAGGTAGAAAGATAGTTAAAGAGATCCGGGACACCCTTTCGCAACGCGGAAGACTTGGGAGCGAAACTGCCGTCGGGTGAGTGTCGCGCCGCTCTCCTGGTCGGTTTCACAATGCGGGCAGGTCCGATCACGGGACGGTTCTGATGGGGAAGGCAGGGGGCTTGGGACTGCGGGGAGAGGGATCGGGTGTTGCCGGGGCTGGTGAATCGCGCTGACGGCGCGACCCTGTGACTCTGGAAGACCGCAGGTGGGTCTTGGAGGAAGCAGGTGAGTGATTGGTTTCGGGCGGACGGGGGTGGGGTGGTGGTGGTGAAAGAGGACGAGGGAGCGCCGGGCTGTGAGAAAGGGTGGTGAAGGAGCGTAAGACCGTGGAAAGGGTTGACGAGGGAGAACTCTCCAGAGGACGGGGACGGGGGTGGACGAGCAGGGGTGAGGGAGCTCTCCCACACGTGGGTTTGAGGGGCAGTGGGGGTGACCTTAGGTGTAAAATCGCGAGGGGCGTAAACAGGGCGAATGTACCCTAGGGGCGGGGAGTCAAGAATCAGAGGGCACAGGTGAGAGAGGAGAGATGTTATAGGGACTTGAGAGGCAACTTTTTCACCCCGAGGATGGTGGGACCATGGGACCAGTTGTCAGAGGAAGTAGTTAAGGTTGCTATTTATGATCATTGATGTGAAATGTGTCGTTCTTTAAGTTACAAAGATAAACAGTGCACAAAAATAGCAACAGGTTAGTGCTGATGGGTTCAGAAGTGACAGCAGAGAGGAAGAAACTCTACCTGACCCTTTGAGTCCAAGTCTTCAGGCTCCTGTACCTCCTCTCCAATGGTGGTAACAAGAAGCCTGCATGTCCCAGGCAGTCAGGGTTCTTACTGATGAAAGCTGCCAACTCGAGGCATTGCCTGTTGGTGGGGAGGATTCAAGATGGTGTAACATAACTTCCTGTACACAACTGGAAAGGAGAACACAATAATTGTCCCTCGGGATCAAATGCAACACAAAAACCACAATAAGATAAATAACGCAATAATAGTAATATATAATGTGGCCAAGTGGTTAAGGCATTGGACTAGCTACCTGAAGGTCGTGAGTTCGAGCCCCAGCCGAAGCAGCGTGTTGTGTCCTTAAGCAAGGCACTTAACCACACATTGCTCTGCGACGACACTGGTGCCAAGCTGTATGGGTCCTAATGCCCTTCCCTTGGACAACATCGGTGTCGTGGAGAGGGGAGACTTGCAGCATGGGCAACTGCTGGTCTTCCATACAACCTTGCCCAGGCCTGCGCCCGGAGAGTGAAGACTTTCCAGGCGCAGATCCATGGTCTCGCAAGACTAACAGATGCCTTTAAATAATATATAAATACACAGGCTAGATGATATGCACTGATTGTAAAGTGACGCTGGGCATAGGAGTGTCTGTACATAAGGTGACTGACAGGAAACGATAAAGTAGTGCTGGTTGGGGTTGTGGAGGGGTGGATTAGTGGGTGGAGGTGTTGATGGCCCTTACTGCTTGGGGAAAGTAACTTTTTGTGTCTAGTGGTTCTGGCGTGGGCGCTATGTAGCCTCGTCCCTGGTGGGAGTGGACAAACAGTCCATGAGCAAGGTGGGTGGGATCGCAAAGTGGCAGCGCGCAGAGGCACAGCAGCTTCCCTGTCTTGCAGTAATGATGGGGAGCCCAAAGAGGCCAACAGTATTGGTTTGGGGGGCGGAAGGGTGCGTCCTTCATTCCAGAGAGTCTCCCTGGTCTAGGGTCCTGGCGATGGACTGTCAACCTGTAACCAGACACAAGTCAGAACGTACCTGGTCAGAGGGCTAGGCACAACCGCTAATCTAATGGAAGTCACTTTTGGTAAACTGGAACTCTCTGTATACAACCAGACACAGGATCAAAGGACAGCGCAGGACTTCCTTGGCAGAGGGGGTAGAGCCCCTGCCTCCCAGTCCTGTTGTCCCAGGTTCCAGTCCTAACTTCTAGCAGTGTGTGTGTGTGTGTGTGTGTGTGTGTGTGTGAGAGAGAGAGAGAGAGACCCAGTCCTTTTAGCTCTTGTACGGAGGAGATGGCTGCCTCTCCAAGTTGGGGAAGCATCCCACAGTCCATGGTCTCAGAGGGAAGGTGTGGGGGTGGAAGGGTGTTACAGAGATGGGGAAGAGTTCAGAGGCCAGACTGCGAGGATGTAGGGGTTGAAGGGGCTTCTCAGACTGGGAGGGGTGCAGGAGCCGGAGGGGGTTACAGAGGTGGAAAGGTTTGTAGGGGCTGGGGTGTTCACAAAGATGGGGAGGGTACAGTGGAGGGACAGACCCCTGTCAGGGATCATCTCCACAGTGGTAGATGGGATGTCAGCCCGGCAGCCACCGGATCTGTGGAGTGGGACTGTGTCAGCAGCCAAGGCCTACACTGTCAGCTTCACGCCACACACCTGCATCCAGACTGTGGCACACCCTGAGGCTCGGCTCACTTCTGTCTCTTCCTGTTTATCTCGTCCGACTGCTTTTGCAACCGGGTTCATTGCCTGGGGATGGTTGTCAGGAGGAGAGCTGGGACAGTTGTGAGTGGAATCGTCGCCTCGCTCTTCTCCTCTCACTCTCACCTCCTTCCCCAACCTCCAGTGTCCCTCCGATCAAGCACTCTGTCCCTCTCTCACTCTGTCTCTGTCTGTTTGTCCTTCTCTACCTCTCTCCCAGCTCCCTCTCTCTGCCCAATATCCCCCTTTGCCCTCTGCCACCCTCTCCCTCTGCCCCCTCTCACACTCTTACCGCTTCTCACCCACTGCCATCCTCTCCATCTGCCCCCTCTCTTTCTACCCCTTCTCTCTCTACCCCCCTCGTCTCTGCTCCTTCTCTCTGCACCCATCTCTGTCCATACCCCTCCCCAAACCACCCTCTCTACATACACCCTATCTCTCTAACCCCACCTCTGCAAACACTCCCTCCCCTCCGCCTCACTCCCACCCCTTTGCTCTCTCTCCCCTCCCCCCTCTCCACACTCCCTCTCTTCCCCACTCTTTCTCTCCCCCTTCCCACCCCTCTCTCTCTGCCACCCTGTCTCTCTGCTCCTATCTCTTTCTGCTTTCTCTCCCTCTGCCCCACCTCTCTCCATCCCCACTCTTACTAACCCCATCTCTCTCTTCCCCCCACTCGCTCTGCCATTTCCTCTCTCTGTCTGCCTCTCTGACCCCTCAGCTTCTCTCCCTCTCTCCCTCTCTTTCTCTGTTTGTGTGTCCCTCTCTGTCTCACTCTGTATCTCTCTCTCTCTCTCATTCTATTTGTCTCTGTCTCTCTCTCTCTCTCTCTCATTCTATTTGTGTCTGTCTCTCTCTCTCTCTCTCTCATTCTATTTGTGTCTCTCTCTCTCTCTCTCTCGGTTTCTGGCTCTCTCTCTAACCCTTCTCTGCATCTTCCCCCCTCCCCCTCCCCCTCTCCCCCCACTCTCTCCCCCTCCCCCATCTCTCCATCTCCTTCTGTCTCCCACTCTCGCTGATCCCCCGCCTCTCTTCCCTCTGCCTTTCTCTCTCTGCCTCCGTGTCTAATTCTGCATCTCTCTCTCTCTCTCTCGCTCTCTCTCCATCTGTCTCTGGCTCTCTCTACCCCTTCTCTCATCCCTTCCTGAGTAATCTCTAGGTCCTGTGCTCCACTTATTTCTCTCTTTCCCTACGATCCCTCACTGTCCACCTCTCTCCCAGATTCAGTGAGGTTGATGGGGTGGGGTCAGGACTCTCCTGTTACCAGTGTTTCTTACTCACATCCTATCGTCTTTCCTTTTTATCCCTTCTGGGGGGGGGGGGGGAGGGATGAGAGTGGTGTTTTTGACGGGATTCATTAGTAACCCTGAGGAAAAGTTTTGGGTGTTGACAGAGGGGGCAGGTATCTCGTGAGGACAAATTGGGTCAGTACGGGCAGGCAATGAAGGTCGTTTCAATAACCCCTTAATCCAGAAATGACACCAGGAGGTGGAGAGGCGGAAAATGAGAGGGATGGCTTGCAACATAGAGAGAGGGAGGATGAGGGATATGTGCAGTGAGGAGGATGAGAGAGGGGAAGGGGGAAGGAGAGACAGGGAAGAGAGAGTAGGAGAAGAAAATGGAGAGAGGTGGAACAGAGTGAGAAGGAAGGAAGAGAGGAGGAGGAACAGGGAGGTGAGAGGGATGGGGGTAGAGGGAAGGGAGAGATGGGGAAGGGGAAAGAGGGAGAGCGATGGGGAGTGAGGGAGAAGGGGGAGTGAGTGAGAGATGGGGAGAGGAATGTTTTATGGGTGCGGAGAGTGAAAGAAGAGCGAGATGGAGTGTGGGGAAGGGAGAAGGGGTGAAGGTGGACAGAGATTGGAGGGTGAGGGGGAGAGGGGTTGCAGATGGGCAAGGGGGGGAGAGAAGGAGAGAGACTGTCATACCGATCTTTCTCCCTCTCCCACCCGGATTTTGTGAACTTCACTCTATCGTGAGCGGTCGTTACGAAGAATTAAACGGGAGAAGAGTGCCACTTTCTCGCACCCACATAACCCCTGCCCATCTGTGTGTTCCAGGTGTACCACAAGATGCAGGATCTGCAGGTACAGGAGAACTTCCTCCCCGACTCCAGCACGAGATCCAGTAAACCGTGCGGCAAGCGGACCCGCCCCTGGGTGAAGGTGTTGGCTGTGTTGATGATGCTGGTGTTCTTGGGGGCTGTGGCTGGGGTTCTCTGCTGGTATTTCACAGGTAAACAAGGCCCCCCCCCCATTACCCCTCCCCCAGGCTGTGCCGGGAGTGGGGCCTAATCCTCCCCATCGTGCCTAGCGGTCACCACATCTGCCGAATTTCTTTGCCTCTTGAGCTGGAGAGGCAGAACGGACTTTGGTGGTTGTCTCCAGAGCCACAGAGGCAGAGGGGAGATCTGGTAGAGGTTTATAAACTTATATAGAGTTGACGACCAGTATCTTTTCTCACCGGGGTGGAAATGTTTAATACCAGAGGGCATGTATTTAAGGTGAGAGCAGGAAAGCTCAAAGGAGACATGTAGAGAGTTTTCTTTTACACAGAGAGTGGTGGGTGCCTGGAATGTGCTGCTGGGCATGGTGGTGGAGGTAGATACGATAAGGACACTTAGGGATGGATCTTCAGGGGTATGGACATTGTATTGGCAGAAGACGTTTCCTTTAAAACTCACATGGGCCCCTGCCTTTTCGTCAGCTGTGTGGAATGGTCCATGTTCCAAGCCCTCCCTGGTAATGCTCCTCAAGTCTTTCTGCGCTGCATCTATGACTGCATTGGTATTGCTTCATGAACCCATGCTGAGCTTGTCATTTTCATCAACTTTGTCTATAACTCCCACCCCACCTTTAAATTCACGTGATCCATCTCTGACGCCTCTTCCCTTTCTCCATCTCGGGAGACAGATAGCCTACCTACTTTTGTAAACCTACTGATTCTCACAGCATTCTTCACTATACCTCTTCCCACCCTCTCACTTGTAAAAATGCCATTTCTCTCCCGTCCTCTTGTCCCTTCTCTTTTTCCATTCTCTATTCTGGTTCCCCCCCCGGCTCACCTTTCTCACCTGCCCATCACCCCTCTCTGGTGCCCCTTCTCCTTCCCTTTGTCCTCTGCTTTAATTGTCCTCTCCTGTCAGATTCCTTCTTCCTCAGCCCATCAAGTCTGCTCCGTCATTCCTTCGTGGCTGATTTATTATCCCTTTCAATCCTATTCTCCTGCATTCTTCCCATAACCTTCGATGCCCTGACTAGTCAAGAATCTATCAACCTCCAAGTTAGATATGTCCAATGACTTGGCTTCCACAGATTCACCATCATCTGGCTAAAGAGAGTACGAGGGGTGCTTGATAAGTTCGTGGCCTTGGGTAGAAGGAGTCAGTTTTAGAAAACCTAGCACATTTATTTTTCAACATAGTCCCCTCCCACATTTACACATTTAGTCCAGCGGTCGTAGAGCATACGGATCCCTTCTTTGTAGAAGTGCTCCACAGCAGGGGTGATTGATAAGCTCGTGGCCTAAGGTAAAAGGAGATGAGTTATTACCTTCAAACTTTCTGCATTATCACTCACTCAAAGAGTTGCACTTCACGTGCATGTAATGAAAGGGTCTTGGACCTCCAGATGGTCCACAGTAGGGGTGATTGATAAATTCGTGGCCTAAGGTGAAAGGAGATGTACAACTCTTGTTGAAGTTAATAACTCATCTCCATCTACCTTAGGCCACGAACTTATCAATCACCCCTACTGTGGACCACTTCTGGAGGTCCAAGACACCGACTTCTACAAAGAAGGGATCCGTATGCTCCACGACCGCTGGACTAAATGTGTAAATGTAGGAAAAATAAATGTGCTAGGTTTTCTAAAATTGACTCCTTCTACCTTAGGCCACGAACTTATCAATCACCCCTTGTAATCCTCATTAATGTTCTAAAGAGACTTCCCTTGGGCCCTAATCTTTCTTACTAATAGAAACATCCTCTCCACATCCATTTGATCAAGATCTTTCAATATTTGATAGCTTTCAGTGAGATCTTCTCAATTCTTTAAACTCCAGCGAGTACAGACCCAGAGCTGTCAGATGGCCTTCCTACTGTAACCCTTTCATTTGCGGTATAATTCTCGTGAGCCTCTTCTGGGCCATCTCCAATGCCAGCAGTTCTTTCTTAGATATGGGGCCCAGAACTGCTCACAATACTCCATATGTGGTCTGGGCAAGGCTTATACAGGCTCAGTGTCCACAAACCTCTGTCACAGTGGAGAATCTGGAGACCAAAACGTGAGCTGGACAGGCTGGGACTTTTCCCTGGAGTGAAGGAGGCCGAGGACCTTACAGAGGTTTATAAAACCATGAGGGGTGTAGACAAGGGGGATGGTCATGGTCTTTTCCCCAGGGTAGGGGAGTCTAAATCTAGAGGGCACAGTTTTAAGATGGGGGAGAAAAGGTTTAAAGGAGCGACTTCTTCACGCCAAGGGTGGTGGGTACATGGCGGAGGAAGTGGTTGAGGCAGGTACATTAACACATTTCGAATGGCTCTTGGACGACAGGGCAGGCACCGAGTATAGGAGTTGGGAAGTGTTACTGTAATTGCACAGGAGGCTTGAGTATTCTATTAGGTTTTGATCACCCAGCTATGGGAAAGACGTCATTAAGCTGGAAAAATGCAGAGGAGATTTACGAGACCGTTGTAGGATCCAAGGGCCTGAGTTATACGGAGGGGTTGGGAAGGGTGGGGTTTTCTCCCTCAGAGGGTAAGAGACTGAGGGATGACTCTATAGGGGTGTATAAAATCATGAGGGGCAGAGATTGGGCGAATGCACACAGTCTTTTTCCCCAGGGAAAGAGAATCAAATATCACAGACGACACAGGTTTCAGGTGAGAGGGAGGAAAACTTAAAGGGGATCTGAGGGACAACTTCACACAGAGGGTTGTCAGTGTGAAGCGGCTTTATTTCATTTGGAGTTAGGAGACATTTAGTTTGTCACCTAAAACACTGGAAAATTTCTACAGATGTGCTGTGGAGTGCGTTCTTACAGGCTGCGTTATTGTCTGGTGTGTAACGCAGGATTGAAAGAAGCTACTGAAAGTTGTAAGATTAGTCAGCTCCACCAGGGGCACTAGCCTCCGTAGTACCCAAGACATTTTCAAGGAGTGGTGCCTCAGAAAGGCAGCGTCCATTATTAAGGACATCTATCACCCAGGACACAGGACATGCCCTCTTGTCATTGTTACCATCAGGAAGGAGGTACAGAAACCTGAAGACACACAGTTAGTGATTCAGGAACAGCTTCTTCCTCTCTGCCTTCGGATTCCTAAATGCAGGGGACCCCAATCTTTTTTGCACTGCGGACCGGTTTAATATTGACAATATTCTTGCGGACCGGCCAACCGGGGGGGAGGGAGGGTATTCAAGTAGGGTTAAACTCACCTCAACATGCCTTTTACAGTTTGCGTTGCCAACTTTCTCATTCCCAAATAAGGGACAAAAGTATCAGTCAAATCCCGGGACACTTTACCCCAGGAAAGACTACCATGACCATGAAGCCTTGCACGGGCACCTGTGTGCGCATGCGCGTACGTGCCGACTTTTTCCCCCCCACAAATCAGTTTTGCCTTCATCTTCCAGACTATACTGTACATACATTATTTCTACTTTATATAGGCTGTGTATTTATCATATCATTCTTGCTTTTACTATATGTTAGTGTTATTTATTTTCGGTTTTATGTGTTATTTGGTATGATCTGGTAGGTTATTTTTTGGGTCTGGGAATGCTCAAAAATTTTTCCCATATAAATTAATGGTAATTGCTTCTTCACTTCACGCCATTTCGGCACAAAAGGTTTCATAGGAACGCTCTACCTTAGCGGGGGAAATACGGGACAAGGGCGGTCCCGTATGGGACAAACCAATTTAGCCCAGTATACGGGATGTCCCGGCAAATACGGGACAGTTGGCAACCCTATGTTCAAGTTCAACAGTGCGTGACAGGGAATGAGGAAAGGTGCAGCTGACTCATGTCGTTTCCTCGCGGCCCGGTAGCACATGCTTTGCGGCCCGGTGTTTGGGGACGGCTGCCTAAATGGACATTGAACCTGTGAGCACTACCTCACTTTTCTTTCTCTGTTTTTGCACTATTTTAAATTTAACTATTTAAAATGCATACATATAATTACCGTGATTGATTTACTTATCTATTTTCTCTATATTTATCATGTACTGCATTGTACTGCTGCTGCTAAGTTAACAATTTTCACGACGTATACTGGTGATTTTAAACCTGATCCTGATATAGAACGAGCTTCCTGAGGAAGTGGTATTGGTGGGTACAATTGCACCATTTAAAAGGAGAGTAAAACACACATCAAAGTTGCCAGTGAACGCAGCAGGCCAGGCAGCAT